>NC_089317.1:10322195-10534695 GCF_036669915.1 Pocillopora verrucosa
TGATGACATATCCTTAAAATAACTTAATAGAATGCTCCAGAATATGGAGAAGTTTCTAGCTCAGCTTATGCAATAGCATTGTGGTAAATCAATGTTCTATTCATTTTTGGGGACTTCATTACAATGTGTTTGATTTTAACATATTAATATTGCAATGTTCAGACATTTAACCTGTCCCCACTGTATGTTGTATTAACTGGTTAATTTCTTTGTGCTGTAGATGCAAACATCACATGGACTCTTCCCTCTCCACAACGTGGTCCACTCAGCAATACAGACACCTCAGTTCGAACAACTTTCAAAGTTTTAGATGGTAGTTCTTCTGAGTTGCGTTTGGAATGGGACTTTACCTTATCTGGTGAATCACTTTTTCGTTTGTCTTGGAAAATAGATAGCACTGATGTAATTGGGACTAAAACTGCATCTGGAGCTCTTACATTATTTCCAGCCTTTAAAGGACAATTTAACATCAGTCCTAATGATCGTGCCACACTGATAATCCACAATGCAACAGCTGCTGATGGAAAGCAAATCACATGCACAGTGACCACTGATGTAAGGGATTGGAATGATATAATTAGTGTAGTTATAAAAGGTGAGTGTTCATTTTGTTGCTTTACTAAATGTATATGTACATCTATGTGTATACCTAATTCAAGTATCTTTAGGATTATTTTGCTTACTGCACAAGAGAATGTGCATTATGGTTCATATGTAAACAATCAGCAGTGCCTTTCTCAGGGTACATGTGCAGTAGAAAATCAAATTGTGTGATTGTTTGGGTAATTGGGGAGGATTACACAAATTTTACATGAAGCAACTATTTTATAACTGAAATCTGAGTAAATCTTATACTTTTTTCAATAACATAATTGGGGAATTCCTTCTTTTTAGGATAAACTTTGTGATATTTTATGGTGATGTCAGTTTTATTTTTAGATTGTAGGCTGAAGATTAGAAACCATCTCACATAAATTTAACATTGTTGATGAGTGAGAGAGAGGCAAATGAAATGGTTTGATGCTATTTTTTTTTTTTAATGTTCTACTTAGCCTTGCTAAAATTCTCAGCAGTACTTAAAGTTTATAAGCCAAATTGTTACAAGCATCTGTTTCTTTCTTTAATCTTTTTCTCACAATTAGCCAAAATGTGACACTCCATGTGCTTTTAGGAGCAATTAGTTGATAGCACGCTCACATCATGCTTCCACTTGAGAACAGAATAAATTTTTACTGTAGATCAAGTATTTTTATAACTGTACTTGAAATAGTCATGAGAGGCAAGGTAACTTAACTTGACTGACTTACGGCAACATTTTTCTAAAGGGAATACTCTCTTCAGCACTCAAGTGTGCTCCAACCCAGTAATTTGCTTCTCTCTTTATATGACATTGTGTGTGGTTTTTGAGCAAGAGCTCTTTTTGATGCTCTTCATTGTATGTTTTCTATTGCTACATGTAGTTTTTCTTTAATCAAGAAAGGTGACTGTACTGGACATGCATATTCTACAACAAGTCTTACTAGTGATTTTATGATAAAGCTCTGAGAAGATTTCTCTGTTTCTGCTGCTTACTGAATCAGCTTCAGTAGGCCCAGCATTTTTAATCCTTGTTCACTGACACATCCAAGTGAATTGACCAGGAAAATATCTCTACACAATGACACAGTTCCTTGTTGAAGTTGACAGATTTTAACTTTACATTTTGTAGTGATGGTACTGTTGTTGACTTTCATCCTTCTTGTGGGTGATTCTCATGACTTGGCATTTTTGGGGGTTAGATTTAACTTTCCAACCCCTTGTCCAGTTCTCAGGTCAGAATTCAGGTCTGACTGCAGCACTGATGTGTCATCAATTAGCTTAGTTCGCAATAAATGCTGTGTCATCTATGAACAAATTAATTGAAGATGTAACAATGTTCAGTTATTCATTTATGTAAGTAAAAAACAAGATGGGCCCAGGGTTAGACCCTGAGGCACACTTGATTTTTCAGATGACCAGTTGGAGTAGGCTCCATATATCATAACTGTCTGTTATCTGCTCTTCAAAAAGTGTCTAAACATAACAATATGGACTCACCAATGCAATGTCTGTCTATTAAGTTTGGGTGGAAAGTGCTCATTAGATACACAGTAAGTGGTCAAGATGCCCAATGTCTAGCACAATGTCATGTTGCCCAAAACCAGAGTCATGTCACCCGAAATTTTTAGTTATGTTGCTCAAAGAAACAGTGATTTATTAGATCAGACTTACAGACTGTAAGTTGGCAATAAAGTTAAGACATCTTTTTCACTTAAGTGGTTTTCATTTCCAACAACACCATGAAGACTTTGACTATGCAGAAAACAATCAGATCAACAGAATTGAAATATGTTTTAGTAATGAATCAAAAAGCATTGTTTGTTTGTAATGCAGTCATACCCATCGAGTCCATTAACATTCAGTCCTTGCAAATCCAGAGGATTTGTACATAGTTTGAGTCAGTTTGGGTAGATTCACACCTGTTAAAAACATTTAGTGATGATTAAAACTCTGGTTAAGAAAGATGTCAATTCCTGTTCATAATAAGTAACTAAACACCACAACATACAGAGGCCTGTTTTGGGACCAGACAGTTTATTAAATGTACATATCCTATGTAAATAACACACTAGACTATTACATAACTAAGATATTGGACGAATACACTAAACCAATGCTCAGTACAAGTGAACAATAGTTCCCAAACGACACTGTTGGCCAGCAGTTTTTGTTATGTTTCAGGCCAAAGTTTTGGCCAACTGTCTAAATTCAACGGGCTAAATTCAGTGAATTTTGTTGCAAATATTTACTAACAGATTTCTTGGAATGAAATTTCCACATGTGGTGTATATGACTTTACACATAATCCGAGGAAAAAATTTTTATTTTGCCTGAAGTGCCTTGGAATTTGTGGAATTTGATGGAATTAAGGAGTGTGTTCAAAAGGCCATTTTGGAGAGAAACTTCACTAAATTCCAAGTCAATTTCATACCACTGGTTTGGCTCATGCACTAAGATGAAGGTAATAAAGGTTTCAGCACATTCTGCTAAATTAAATTAAATTTTGACAACTTTATTCTCAAAAAAACTAAGAAAACTGAAGTTTGCTATCCCATACCTTCTCTAATACACAAAATAGATGGTCATAATTGCCATATTTCTCAAGCTATTTTTCACTCAAAACCAATCAGAGCATGAGACTATAAACATTTGCACTATCTGTAGCCACAACACCTTCCCTGTGGTGTTGAGGCATCTTGGCAACCATGCTGTGCATTAGCAAGAGATGGAAAAAGTAGTAAAAAAGGAGAGGTCACATGTTCTAGGCTTTCTCTTGAGTAAAGAAAATTTACATCCCTTGCCTGGGTAGTGAAAAGAAAGTATGTCATCAGGATCATGCAGCAAAAATGGGAGAAGGTGCAATTTTATTTTAAAGTCACAACAATCTAACAAAGCGAAGGAGTTTTGCAAGTGTGGACTTCCCTGTTAAGTGATTTGGGTTTAAAACCTTGTTTTCTGACCAGAAGGTTCTTTGTTTTGAAAATTTTAGCAGGTCAAGTAGGGATAAGTATTAATTAAGTATATTGAGGATTCAGGAATTCAGAGGTTTTCATGAAGATAATGTGTCATGAGACTCTGACTTCCTGTTTTATTTGATTTCAGTGATTTCTTTATTTTACATAATTTATACAGCTGCATACTGTACACTATATATATGGTGTCAGTAGGTGTGACTTTTTTGCATTTTTCAGAGTGAGTGAATTTATTGCATGAATTTGTTTCTTATCTGGAAATTTAAAACCATGTCAAACAAAGTTGTTGTCTTCTATTTCTGACAGTAAATTGTGGGTTTATTTAAAATGGTCAAAGCCATCTGTCCCAGGGATGAAAGAAGGGCATATTTATATTCTAATGTATTTACAAACACATCTGTGTGAAACTCTCACCACAGCAACCAGCTGAAAGATGCCTTTTTTTCTTTACATAAAATCAGGCATGTGAACTCTCTTCTTGAAACTCAGGTTGGCTAGGATACAAAAAGTTTAAAGCTCAGCTTAGCATAGATCCCACCAAGAAGACTGACACTTGTAGATTCAGAGAATGTTTTTCCTTTTCATTGTTCCTCTTTTGCCTCATGCTCAGCTGGTCAATTTAGACTGAGCAACAAAAGGGATGCAGAGACTAACTTTTCATGCAGGTTTGCTCATACAATATTTCTTATACCTGCCTTTTTTTTTTAAATATTGAAAAAAACAACAAAAACAACAAAACTGAAAAAACTAGACATCTTTTTGCTCTGTAGTGCTCATACTGGTAACATCTAAAGACAGTCTTTACACAATGTGCTCAGTTACACTGTACATGTACAGCCCATGTCACTGTGAATTTCATTTGCACATGGAAGGGATGTGGAAAAGTGTTTTAGTGACATTAAAAATTGTTACTCAAGTGTACTGAGTTTTTTTTTTCAATAAGCTCTTAAAGTCTGCTTGTGATTATTTGTCTGCTGTTAGTTCCAGCAAAAATCCATCAAATTAGAGGTGAACAAACTGTTCTTGAAGGTGGCAACTTGAAGTTAACATGCAAAGCATCCGGTAAACCAGAAGCAAACATCACCTGGACGAAAGAGAAGGCAGGGAATCATGGAAATAGTGTGCTTCAAGTAGGAAAGGTGCTGACTATAACAAAAGTTAGCAGGAATGATTCAGGAACTTTCAACTGTACAGCATATAATGGTTTTGGTGAAGCGGATAGCCAAACAGTTCATGTGGATGTCACTTGTGAGTATGCATTGAAAAAATTTTAACTATGGTGCTACTGACAGATAGACACTTTCCATTGGTGACATATTACTTGGTGCACATTTGTGTTGATACTGTTTTTTTAATATGATTTTTATTTTCTAAATTGATGTACAGATCCACCCAAGATTGTTAAATTTAAGACTGAATATTTTGTGGATGTACAACAAAGTATAGCTCTTAACTGTCAAGCAGAAGGAAACCCTCCACCCACTTACACTTGGATTCCCTGTGACTCAGAACAAGGTTGTGACAAGAATACTCTTCATATTTCACAAGTTCTTAATAATGCCAACCATACCTGCAGAGTGGCCAATTTACTTGGAAATGATGAAAGAACAGCCAGTGTTTGTAAGTTCCATTATACATGTAGTCTTGCATACACTATACAGTTATGTAGTATCTTCATACATGTACCAAGTTGAACATGACATTTTGATTGGGTTTTCAGAGTTGAGCCAGGGGTCAGTTAGCCTCTCTGGTTGTAAAAGCCCAAACAGTGCTTTTACTTTGTCTTGGTGGATAACTCTCTCTTTTCTTTAAATAATTACAATGTACATGTAATACATTGATTATTTTATTACATGTAAAATGCAAAGAAAGCAGTGCAGTAATTTAAGCTTCAGATGGCTTACACAGAGATGAGTATCAAAAGTTGGGAGAAAAGCTGTAGTCAGGGCTTCTGACAAGGTACAGGAAAAATTGTAATTGTATGGGATTGGCTTTTTTCCGGAAAATGGAGTTAGTTCTTTCATCTTTTAGTCATCGTAAGCTGAAGTACTTAAGACCTACGTATTTTACAGTGTGCATCAATTTTACAATGTTTTCATTAAAGCAAGAGAAGCCAAATGACACCTTGCTGCCTCTCTATATTTTATTCAATGCCATGCATTCATTTGACAAGTAATCAACACAACCCACCAATGAGAAATATGATGAGAAGTTGACTAGTGCCCAGGATCGTGTAGGCTATGGCAGAAACCCCAGTTGTTCTTGTTACAAGCCACTTACTGAAAGCAACGGACATCTCAATCATCTCTGAGGTTAACTACATGTAACCTTAGAACAGTCCTAAAGTTTTACAGAACCCTGGTCTTCAAACAGATTACCTGTAGCAATAAAAAGATTGAGTAAATCTTGTAGTAATGATTTTTCTTCTACTTCACAGACATTGGAGGAAATGTGATTAACATAACTATTGTCATCACAAGTGAAATATGTATAGATGGAAAATATAACCACCAATCCTTATTACTGGAGAAATTTAAAGAACTGGTAACTTAATGTTCATATAACTTAGATATTGCTGTCACAGCTATCAATTAAACATTATACTAGTTTACATTGGAGGGATTTTTTTTCTCACAAATAAACTGTGTGCCTGTGTTGAACTTCACTTGATCTGTTAAATTGTTAACTATAGTTTTCACTGAGTGTTGTTTTTACTTTAGGGTCAAAAACTGATGTGCTGGCTGTATAATAATTAAAAGGAAATTTGGCTGGTGGAGAGTCTGACAAGAATATGTCATTTAAGTCTACAGTGTTTCTTGAATTCCTAGATGGCACGCAGTCTGTTAGAGTTCTGTTAAATCTTGAACTTGAAAAGCTTGCCACAATCTTCTTATTATTGTTTGTTTATTATAACTTATATAGTGTTTGCTCATGGTCTGTATTTGGGGCAATAAGAGGCCTGGTGCTTTTTTTCCAAATTAAAATAAGGAGCAAGTGACATTCACTGAAGAAGCACCTTAAAGAAACAACTGATTAATACTCAGGGACTGATTCTCAGCTGATTCTCGGCAAAACAACCATGTTCAATTTAATACATAATATTTGACTTGTTCTTATGTGTGATACATGGTCACTAACATTTTAAGACACCTGATTGAAATGCTTACTTGCAGCTTGACGAGGCTTTTGCTGATAAACCTGGCTATGAAGGAGTGCAGTTGATAAGTGTGAGGTATGGGAGTTAATGGGATTTAGATGATTGCCAGTTTATCTTGCTTCCAAATATTTTAATTTAAAAATTTTATTATTTGCCGTTTTGTTTTCTGTTTTCCATATCTTGTCACTCTAACCCTCAGTTAATGTCTGTTCTAAGGTGTGGAAGTATCATTGTTGACCTTGCACTGAAATTCAACTCCACTACAAAGGAACAAGATGTTATCATAACACTTAATGACGCTGTGAAAGATGGAAAGCTGGGAGAGTTCAGCGTTGGTGCCATAAAAGGGAAAAGATCTGATATGGAACCAACAGGTGAAGGTGTCACGTCCCCACTTGACAGGTCCTATGGGGGCAAGTCCCCAAAACACTTCACACAAAAGTTTTGCAAGTTGATTCATGAATGTCCTTGCCCTGCACTAGGTTGTGAGCACATTTTTTGTGGTGTGAAAAAAAAAAAAAAGGTTTTGAAAGTTACTGTATTTAACTCAAAATTGGTACTGTAGTAGGTTTTAACAGAGATCTGAGAACCTAGTGTATTGTGGTAATGACAACAATGACAACCACAAGCAGCCCCAATTTCAGTGCTAATAGAACAGTGTCTGTATTGCGTGCGCGCACTTTTGTTGTGCACTTCGTCAAGTTTACTTTTGATTTCAATGCAAACACGCAAGAAATGGTTAGTATGTTTCCCAATATCTCGTGCTTTTTATTTACCTAAATTAACTTTTGTTCAGTAGTTTTAGGACGTGGTTCATTTACATTTTTCTTTTTTTTTGTTGAGATGATTAATAGGGAAGAATAATGTGTGGCCCACATGAGTCCAAACATATAGCAGCCATGCTTGTTTTCCTTAAATTAGTCGTATATTTTTTTGTAGAATCTTCAGAGCTTCCAACTGGGACAAAAACAGGTAAAGCATCCTTTTATGACAAATGCCAGACTTTGGAAATGTTTAGCAATGAGAAGTTTAATCTGATTTTGTACCCTCTAGACACTTATGACTTTTAGTTTCCTGAAAATAAGAAATAAAAAACCATTACTGTCCAACTGAATCGAGTTTTAAGTTTTGAGTCCAAGGACACAATTTTGCATGTCTTACATAAGGTAATACTCTTCCATCTTTTTGGTTCAGGGAACAATTTTGTAGCTTTACTTTTAACGAGCTTTAAATGCTGGTAATGGTGACAGATTGTAATCTTGGTTTTCTATTGTTTTGTGTCATTTTGTCTGTGTGACTAACCCTGGCTGCGGAGAAAGGTGAGATCTGATTGTGCCCGATTTTATGTACAAGTTTGTGGATTGAGAAGTGGGTGCCTCTATCTTATTTTTTCTATGAGTAAACAATTGGAAGTTGTGGTTTAAAAGCTTGTAAAGAGGGAAGAACATTTAATATAAATTAACGGGTATTTCTTTTAACCTGGTATGTGTATAATTTGCATCCTCTATCTTTTTCTGAACAAGTACATATGCATTGCATCCTGTTAAGTTCCTTATGTGAATTGTGAAACAAAATTGTGGGAAGAAGCTAAATTGAGTTGTGGTTGAATTTCAAAGGTTTCCTGACCATAACAAGAATACAGAGGCAGATCCTTTATGATAAGATCATTGAAAAAATTATCTGAAGCTTATCACGCTTTCCAGGTACTATAGGTGTTATTGTTGGTGCAGTGTTTGGATCCGTTGCTGCACTGGCTGTTGCTGGAATATTAGTTTGGTGGACTTGCAGGAAAAATACGCGCCATACGAGAGGCACTGAAGGTAAGTGTTGCATATATGTTATGCTCTCAAATGAACACTAGTTTTGGCATTCTAGAAATACATCCCTAATATTTTTCCTTTTCCCAAGACTAAGCGCAACCTTCAGTTCACTCCTTGCTGCATTATGATCTTCGCTCTAGCAATTTCTTTATTTTTGACCGAGTAGTGTATTATAAACTAATAATGTGTTTTGCCGTCATCTATTTTTTGGCTAGCTAGTTAATGTTAAAAGACCTGGCTTGATGTTGTACCCTTTAAGACTCAACTTGATGTACACCAAATAGACTTTACTTTGCTTTTGAGCAATAAGTTTTGCTAGATGCCGACTATTTTAATTGTTTTGCTTCGCTTTGCTTTTTATGTTTCCTCGTTTTGTTTCTTTTTGTACTAAAGAGGTGGCAATGACCGGAAGGTGAGACTTTTTTTTATCAAAATGTAGCTGTCTACTTGGGTTGTTCGTTTATGGTTCGATCGTTCTGACAATTTTTAACACCCACATTGTTTTTCATGTGAATGTTTGCGATTGATCCAATGACCACTAACTTTAAGGCACTCGTGCGCAGCAGAGATGCACTGTACACTTTTGGACAATTAATTTAATGTTTGTCACTTGTTCAATGACCAACATATGATCTCTCATATAGTCTGACTGTAGCCAAGCCTTTATCCGGTTTCCAGTTGCTTTTCTAACTGGACTAAGCTGTCTGGAAAGTTTTTTCGTTATTTAAGATTTTACAGTTAGAGAGAATTTGGTTTGTTTTGTGATATCTTTGATTTGCTGTTTCAGAACATTTGGAAATTCAAGTAATGAAACAAGAGGAAGTACTAATGTAGGTGATGCAATGAAATCTTATACTTTCATATATAGATAGTATTTCCTGTAGTGTTAGGTGCGTTTTGTTTTTACATTGCTGTCTGTACTGATAGTCCTCCCACTTTAACTGACAGTTTACTCGAGCCTAGAAAGTTGTCCTCCTTACAGATTTTAAGTAAATTATTCATTGATATTGTCAAATAAGTCCGAGTAAATAATGGTTTATTTTTCATAAGACAGCTGATTTGAAGATTTGAAATAGTTTCATAGCAACTTAGGTATTTTATGATCTTTTCTTAAATTGAAAGCAGCTTTGTCTCTAAGATTGCAGTCGAATTGTCAAAACCTTCTCAAAGCCATTACATGGCACTGAATGACAGAACTCGTTCACAAATGGTGGCAGATGCTAGTCCACTCAGTGCTGAACAAATCAGCAAGTACGCTTCTCTTAATCCATACACACGCTCTTGGGAGATCCCCAGAGAACACGTGACGATAAAGCAGATCATTGGAAAAGGTGCTTTTGGTCAGGTTGCTAAGGCAACAGCCGTTAACTTACAGGGAAGAGCCAAGAAGATGCTCGTAGCAGTTAAAATGTTGAAAGGTACCAAGAAATAAAGTCATGTTCTACTTGGTCTTTGGACTGACTTGGAAGTCTCTCCAAATTGTTCCATTTTGTTTTATATTTTTTTATAGTGATTTTCATTATATGCTTCTGCATAATATCCAAGCTCTTGTTGAGAGTAATTACATTCTATATGACTAGTACACAGTTATGTCCATAGCTTGAAGCTTGTTCTACTTGATGTAGCGATGAAATTTTAAGATGTAATGTAAATATCCCCTTAAATTATGGTTGCATTTAAGAGCCTCACCACTTTACGTTGACGAAGAAAAGCACCCTAAATATGGTTTATGGTAGAGTCGCATGATATCTATCTATCTATCTATCTATCTATCTATCTATCTATCTATCTGTCTGTCTGTCTGTCTGTCTGTCTGTCTATCTATCTATCTATCTGTCTGTCTGTCTGTCTATCTATCTATCTGTCTGTCTGTCTGTCTGTCTGTCTGTCTGTCTATCTATCTATCTATCTATCCGACTATTTATCTATCTCTCTGTCTGTCAGTCTGTCTGTCCGTCTATCTTTGTATCTATCAGTCTGTCTATATGTTGATCTATCTATCTATCTACTGATTTATCCATCTTTTTACGTTTAATCGATATAAAGGTACCGTTGAATGATATGGTCGTGATTCACTTGAAATGTTATTCGACGACGATTGATCGGAAATTCTGTTGCAGAAAACGCTTCTGAATCAGAGAGAAAGGATTTGCTGTCTGAACTTGAATTGATGAAACAACTTAAACCTCACCCTCACGTTATCAAAGTCTTGGGATGCGTTACCAAGTCTGGTAAATACTGAAATGTTTATCATCAGCTATAGTTACTGTCAAACAAAATCAGGTTTTAAAGTATAGATAAGTTTTGTTTTTCTTGGTATGTTGGTGTTTACCTTAAGATATATTTGCTCTTAATTTGTATAGAATACCGTAATGATGCGATGTGGCACCCAAGGCGCTTATTTACTTTTGGTAGGCAAGGGGAGGGTGCTTATTTCAAAAAAGGTGGTAATCGGGGACAGGGCGCTTGTTTTTTTTAATAACCAGCAGAACGTGCAAAACAAAGATTTGATGTTTATTTGAAAAGGATTTTAAAAAATGGAAAACGGGCTTGTTCCTATCTAAGAGCCAATAAGAGAAATCACGGCAAACATTTCATTCGTTTGAAGGAACTGTGCAATCACATGGACATAATAGTTTAGAGACTGAGACGAAGGCCACTGTTTTTGTAATGGACCTACATGTGAACATTTTAAACGAAGATTAACAATTGTTGATCTCAATGCACATGTACTCGAACAGTGCTATCGCTGAAACAGAAGAGGGACGCTCATTGGAATGTGACTGCTTATTAGAATAAGGGTACTTCTTAAGAAAAAAAAAAAATTCGAGGAGGGGCGCTTATTGAATACACTACTCAACAGTTTACTCCCTAAAATGGTGTCCAGTCACTTAGTACACACGGCCATTTCGTACCGAGTCGTTTGTAACCAAACTTTGTCCATTCGTACCCAATGTGAGTCGGTTTGTACCAGAAATACTTCACGAGCGAGTGCGTGAACAGATCTCCGTTGTTGCGTACAACAAGCAAGAAGAATCAAGCGAGTAAGATTCGAGCAAAATTCTGTTGTATGTACTTGTGACCTCCTTGACGTAAACAACTAGATTATTGCCTAGCGCTAGGTTAGTGGGATTTTTTAAAATCGAACAGTCTATTGTTTGCACTTGTCACTTTGTTAACAATAACAGCTGGTGTAAGTCTAATTTTTTTCTTCCCCTTGGAATTACAGGTAATGAATTCGCTTATTCAAACAAAAGAAAAAAAACAACATTAGCTAGTCGCGTATATGAAAATGGATGCCCCGGAAAGAAAACTTATTTAACGCAGGGAATATTGCTATTTAAAATAAAAGACCGACCTTACTTTAATCATACTTAACATATCAAACATACTTTATCAGTATGAGTACGAAACAACTTAACTGACTGAGTACGAATTAAGTGGGCTTGGTACGAAACGACGGATAACCTGTAAAAGCGATCTTTGGGTAAAAGTAGATTGCGATTGCTCCTTCCTTTTTCGGGTAAGTAAAAAAAAATCAGAAATGTAAGCACCCCGCGCACACCTCTGGAAGTGAGGGGCACGCAAAGTAGACAGCGTTAGGATACCTCATTTACTCGATTGATCATTGCGGCTTTTATTATGTTTTTATTGTTTTCGAGGAGGCCTTTGTCCATTTAATTTTCCCCGTCACTCCAATACCCATTATTTCCATTCATGTCAACTTTTCGGAAAATCCGATGACCGACACGTAAAGCTTGAGTATATTCTATTGTGTGCACGTGTGAGGTCTGGATGGGGTTTATTTGACAGCAAAGAAGTAGTCACAGTTCTATACTGTCTGCTAAAAAGCAGCGTATACAATCAATAAGTGAGATCTAAGACTAGCAAAGTTTACTGGTGGACCAAAAATGGGCTGAGACTTAAACTGCGTGCATAGGATTTGCGCACATGTTGCAAATATGAACTGGTTAGCTGTGAATACTCTGCGAGGGCGGGAATCTTTCCGGTAGTAGATCTTGAAGATAAAACATGACCTGCCTGAAACAAAAGATTAATACCGTGTCAATTCAGAGGCATCGACATCTTACCCCTTTACAATTGATTTTCCGAGTTTAGAAACGTATGGTTACTTTGCTTATTCACAAGCATTGGGAATATCATCGAATTGTATGGAAGTTGATATTTTATTTGCTTATTACCGTTGAATAAACGTCGTACTCTTCCAAGTGTCTGCGGCGTTTATTGGAGGGCGATGTAAATTTGTAATCTTGCTTTTTTTCTGCGGCTTGTATCGAGTATTTGTGGAACTTTTTTTGTCTCCCTAGAGCCACTGTTTGTGCTGATCGAATATGTTCCTTTTGGGGATCTGCTGGGTTACCTGAGGAAGAGTCGTGGATTAAATGATACTTACTACAAAGACCCGGATATCAAACCACAAACAAATCTGACCGCACAGCAGCTGATGAAGTTTGCTTGGCAAATCGCTGATGGAATGTCCTATTTGTCATCGATACCAGTGAGTGATGTAATTATTCTTTGAATGACGTCCTTGTAGATAAGGCCTCATTTGTCACTCGGTATACCTCACTTTCCATTGAATCGTAGACTCATTGGCTATCGGATGTCAGATGAGTCACCCAAAAATCTCTCGATTCGTTAAAAGGTGTTTTCCAAAAGAAACTTTCTCTCTTTGTTTAAGGTTATTCATAGAGATCTTGCAGCTCGTAATGTGTTAGTTGGAGAAGGGGAAACGTGCAAAGTGACGGACTTTGGAATGGCCAGAGATGTGCAAGAGGACAATATTTACGAAAGAAAAACCAGGGTATGAAGGATTTAAGAAAAGACATGTTGTCGTAAACCTTGGATTTTGTAGCTGAATACGCTTCACTTGCGTGACTGCTTAACGAAAATAGGCTCAGTAAATCCTGTTCAGTTTTTAGGAACTCTCATTACAATGTGCTTGCCATTTGGAGCATTGGTACTTTTTAAGGACTACACCAACTCCTTGTATTTTTGCTTCTTATTTAGGGGCGTCTCCCTGTAAAATGGACTGCAATTGAAGCGCTGCTTTATGGAAAATATTCTACCAAGAGTGATGTGTTAGTATAAGGAAGTCATGAACACTGCAATTAGGCTTAATGATAATGGTTTTGTATGAACTGTTTTCAAGTCTGCTAAAAGTTATTTGGTTACTATTGCATTTTGGCCTTTTTATTTTGCTGGTGTGAGGTCATCACAGTAAGAAATGGTCATAATCATTTTCGCATTGTATTAAAGGTAGTGACCAGGGATGAACTCCTATGACCTGTTCACTGTGTCTCTCCCCACCCCATTCCCCCTTCCCTTCGCCACCAAAGATGTTTTGATTATAATTTTTCCAGGCAAGAAATGTTACTTCCTAACATTTATCCCGTTTGTTTTACAGGTGGAGTTACGGAGTCCTCCTTTATGAGATTTTCACGATTGGTAAGTTTTTAGGCGGATGAACCATCCAGTAATTATAATAATAATAACAGTTTATTAACAGCATTTCCATGGGTAAAATGGCTTTACATCTGTTATACAAACATAAAATTGGGTATTACAATAAAATTTTAAAAAAATGCTATAGATCAGGATTACTTATAATAATATACACATGCGTATCTCTACGAAATATCTACAGCAGCTTTTAAAATTTTATGAGTTTCTTTTGAAAAGGTGTTAAAGTCCGGGCAGGATTTCACTGCAGCCGGGAGGGAGTTAAAACGCTTAGCAGCTCAGTCTTGAAATGTGCCTGACTTTAGTGGTATTTTAAGGTTAATAGTTTCGCTGAAACGTAAGCATCTACCGTGTTGCACAGCTTCAAGCCTCAGATTCATGGGCCAATATTCATCATACAGGGCTTTGTGTACTGCTTTAAGTCCCGACGTTCACTCATTGGTAACCAGCCTAATTTAAATAGAGTATTCACAGAGTTCACATGGTGACCCGTGACAAAGCCAGCAGCCGAAAACTGAATATGCTGAAGCTTTTTAAGCAGATTTTCACTGAGCGGTTAAAATACAATGTCACTAAAGTCTAAGCGTGACAGAACTAACGATTCGGAAAGATGCTTTCTTAACCTATAATTAGTAAAGTTCTTGATTTTTTTAAGCGTGGCTAAGGTACCATAACATGAAGCAGCTAAATGTTTGATATGGTTGTCCCATTTGAGGTTATTGTGGATGTCAACCCCAAGCAACTTTGTAGATTCGACGCGCTCAAGAGAGTTGTCTCTAACAGTGAGTTTAAGTGCGCGATCTGCTAATTTGTGGTGGGATGACATTTGCTGGGTGACGAGAACCATGAATTTGGTCTTATTAGGGTTCAAAGCAAGGTTAGAGTCCTTAGACCGTGATCCAAGTTTGGTAAGGGATTCGTTTAAAT
The DNA here is from genome assembly GCF_036669915.1 of Pocillopora verrucosa. Taxonomy (NCBI): domain Eukaryota; kingdom Metazoa; phylum Cnidaria; class Anthozoa; order Scleractinia; family Pocilloporidae; genus Pocillopora; species Pocillopora verrucosa. The sequence continues at coordinate 10,337,135 of NC_089317.1, forward strand.
CGCACGTCATTGATTCCAATTCCCTTACTGCACAGTGGGTGTAGAGGGATGTGTCATCAGCGTATTGAGAACAAAATGTAGTTAGATCGATGTTGTCTCGGAGGTCTGATATATACAAATTGAAGATCATCGGCCTGAGGATCGATCCTTGAGGTATTCCAAACTGTGACAATTTGAGGTGTGATTTAGTGTCATCAATTTGTACGAATTGTGTTCGACCAGATAAATAACTAAGGAGCCATTTTAAATAGTTCTTGGAGAAGCCCAGTTTGTAGAATTTCTTTAGCGTCGTCTTGAAACAGACCATATCAAAAGCCTTAGAAAAATTGGCGAGAACCATCAAGGTGACCTCTTTCCTTTTCATAGCGCGCTTTATATTAGTGGTAGAGTGCCCTTTACGGAAACTGGAGATGTTATCATGAAGAAGAGAGGCGCTATTTGCAAACTCAGACATCTGCCAGCCGACCAACCTTTCGAACACCTTAGACAACACCGGTAATATCGAGATTGGTCTTAGTTCGTCATTGGTCGTTGGGTTGTCTACCTTGGGTATAGGCGACACTCTGGCGATCTTACAAAGCTTTGGGAAGTATGCTTCAGTTATACAACCGTTAATGATCCTAGTAAGGGGGCCCGCCAAGTTATCAGCCACTAACTTTACGAATGTAATTGGAATGTGATCAGCTCCCGTGGAACAATCGGACCTTAAGGTTCTAATCACTTTGAATACCTCTTCTCTAGTAACAGGAGAAATGTGCAATCCAGTATGGTCATCCGAATTATCGGGGAGATTTTCGATCAGTCCAGTCAGCTCAACTTAGGGGGTCGCATTTACGTTAGGAGTTCTTTGCGCTGCAGACACGAAATGACCATTCAGCTCATTAGGGTTGAAGCGCAAAGGTTTTGGGCTAGGCTTGAGAATTCTGTGGATGACCTTTCATGCTTCACTTGACTTATTTGGGTAAAGCGCTACCTCAATAAAAGCTTTACGGGCAGTTCAGATAGCAGCTTTCAGTTTGTTCCTTACTGAACGAAAGTAGTCCCACTTTGTATCAGAAGGGGTATTGTGGGCCGCATATCTGGTAGTGTCTCTCTCCTTTTGTAGGTCTCTAATGTTGAGACATTTCATCCAAGGCACTGGTGGCCTAGTAACACGTATCCTTTTTAACGGGGCGTGTCTTTCTATGCATTCTAGAATCAGGGAGTTGAGGATCTCGAATTGTTCGTCTTGATCGTCCGAACATGATATGATGGACATGGGAAGCGAAGAGAAATCCTCTACAAAAGACTCTTTGAAGTTTTTCATATCCCGTATGTTTTTAAACTGCGGTTAAAAGCGGGGCAAACAGACATTGATGCAAGTGTAGATGGCGTCGTGATCACTTATTATGGAACAAGGTACTATACCTGTGTCTGTTACCTTCTGTGGGTAGCTTGTGTTGAGGTGATCTATAAGAGTTTTTGTTGTCTTTGTGATTCTTGTTGGATGCGTCACTACTTGCGTTAATCCAAAGATGTCAAGGATGGTCTGGTACCTTTTTGTAAGGTAGTGGAGAGGACTAAGCATGTCGATATTGACATCATCAGTAAGGATGAGCATGCCATCCCACGACACCGTGAGATGACCTGGCAAACTCTCGAAGCAATCTAACCAGCTAAATGGATTTAGAATACGTTCAGAATTATAAATCACCCCCACCAACGCTTTGCTGTACTTGTTTCGGCCGGGAGTCTAACCAGGTGTTCCATCTCTGGACAGGAGTTCTCTATGTCACGTCGGCGCTAATATTCTATATTGTCTTTGATGTGGGCGCCGACATCTCCTCCTTTCAAGCCTTTCCTGTTTCTAAACTCATTTGCAAAGCCAGGTATCGATACGTATTGTAGTAGTTGTGGCTGGTCTCTCAACCAGGTTTCGCTGACGGCGATAATATCTAACTGCGGAAAACTGTTGACAGGTAGTAGAAACTCGTTAAAAGTGGACGCTAAGACTTGTGTATTAAGATGCATAATCCTGAAATGTGAGGTTTTATTACGAAGAGGTTGAGCATCATCAGATGGACTTGATAATGCAGCATTCCGAGTGAATTTTGTGACGTCGTCGAGTATCTCAGCATCAGGACATTTGTAAAAAGGCAAAGCCGCCATTATGCATTTATCGCACAACCAGTCACTGACCATTGATCTCCAGTTCACACATTTCCAGTGAAAGCATCCGGTACAATTAACACATAACATGCTCTTTTGATTGCATGAATTGGGAGGACACGAAGTCATGAAGTAAGCAGGGTGTACCAGTCCCAGCAGAATTGGCTGGCCTTAGCTGGAAAAATTAGTAATGGAAATACATCCGTAGAGCCTTTTATTTTAGAGTATATTAACTTTACCTGCTCTATTCAGGTGGTTCACCTTATCCAAGGATGGATGGAAGAAAAATTGCAAACTTACTTCAAGAGGGATACAGGATGCCTAAACCACAACACGTGGATGATAAATTGTATGTTAATATCGTGTTGTTGTTGTTTTCCTGATAGCTTTTATCGTACAGTAATATTTGTCCTGCTTTTGTTCGAGTGTACTATTTCGAGTTAATCGCGGTTGTTTATATCTTTTCTCCTTTTTCATAAAAAGATGATATTCTTAAACTAAAAAGCTTGTTCATTAAGGATAGGTCCAACCGTTTTTAATAAAGCTTTTTTCTTTGACATCCCTTTAGATATGACGTAATGACAAAATGTTGGAAAGATGACCCTAACTTGAGACCATCTTTTAAAAATTTGAGGAACGAACTCAAAGAAATGGAAAACCAGTACAAGGTAGGATTGTAGATTTACAAAGAGCGTCTCTCTATTTTTTTTTTCTTTTGAAAGTTTGATTGTTAGAATCTACCACCATCAACTTAACTTGATAACGGCGTCACCATGAAGGAATCGAAGTGTAGTTTGCGGTTTCAATTTATCTCGCTATTGGAACAGCTTTCAATTGAGTTTCGAAAGTGGAAATCGAAAATGAAATTTAAAACCAATTCCAGCTTAATCATACACTTTTTTGCGCGCCGTAAAGAGGTTGCCTGATTCTACTTTGAGTTGTCATTGGTTAATGTTCATGTTAACCTTTGTTCTGATTGATGGTTGTGAATACTTTTGGTTTAGTCTCTCTAGGGTTAGGGTTGGTTGGTTTTTCGACAATCAATTTAAAACTTTTCTATCTAAAATAAATTGTATCAGCAATAACCTCTCTTTCCAGGATAACATAATTTATACCCTTTTTCATATTTTCTTTCATCTTTTTTTTTACAGAGACTGATAAACTTAAAAGATTACGATGATCGACTCTATGTTAATGTTGACGATCTTGCCATGTGAGCGACTGAGTTATTATACAGGAAAGGATGGAGTAATGAATATTGCAGCCCTATGACATCATCTCTTACTTTCCTTATATCTTTCACATGAACCCACATTCCTTGCTGATTAAGCAACTCTTCAAAACAAGCTGTTTAACAGCGAAGCGAGGCAAATCGCAGCTTTCATATCTTTATATATGTTTTTTTAAGCTTTTAGTCTTGGAAAGACAAACGACTTTGTGTTAACGAGTTTTAAAGCTGCAACTCGAATTTTTCCCCCTAGCGTTATAGATTTATATAAGTGTTTGACACAAAACATGTATTTTATTTTAAAATGTTCTAACGAATCCACCAAAAACAATAATCCAATTTTGCATCCGTCGTATTGAAATTGAAATTTGCGAGATATGTAAGAACATTGTAAAATTCATCGTTTGAGATCCATGTGCAGGTTCATCGTTCGGAAGTAAAAAGCACGGCGCACGGTTTTTACGCCACATTCTCGACTCTCGACTCTCTCTTCAGTTTGTATAGCTATCCTGTGGAGATTAATTGGTTCGCCATCACCTCAACGCCTTACATACACACACTGACAATAATTTGACATGGCAGATAATGATAAACGGGACTTCACAACTGTTGACTGGTTCTTCAGACATTCAAATTGTTCTCATTCTCCCGACTTTTTTTTCTTGTAAAACTCGCAGTGCATAGTGCCACAGCATGCGTGGATATCGGATAGGATTTCTGGGCTAAATTTTATAGTCTCTCCAAACCTCAAATCCAGTACTTACTGCGAGTTTCGATTTCCCAACTTTCCCGACGGCAAATCTCGAAACGGAGTCCATTTCAGCAGATTCTTGGTAATCCGGAAAATATCAACAGATTTCTGCCCTCCTTCATGCTAAACGAGTGCTGCATGTTAAGTTTGCCCAGTCTGGTACGTTCTCCTTTGAGTCTTCCTGCGGTGGAAATCTTATCGTCGAAGCAGTGCTCTGATTCACTCTGTGGTATCTCCATTCTTCGGACTAACGTACACAACGGTTTGCGTACTTTGGTAGATTCATAGCTTCTACTTCTCATCTTTAACAACGTATCATGTATGTGTGGGTATATTGTGTTATGAAACTCCTTTAAACTGTCCTTATAGAGAGGATGGAACGGCTTCAAAAGAAGCACTTGGAAAAAAAAAAAAAGAGGACGAATAAGCTAGTGGCATCGCAGTAGATGATACAAGTGAACTTGAAACTTTAATTGATCAAATGATAAATCGAGAAAAGTTGGCAGAAGAATCCAGAGAATCTGAGGGAGCCCTAAAGAAGATTGAGACAGACAAACTGCAGGGGAAATGCGAGAAGAGGCCGTGGAGCGGTTTAGAGAGACCAGAACAAGATCTGAAGCTGCGGGTGAGCTGTAAGGGAGGTAGACCAAACGAAGGCGGATTGGAAATGATGCGGTGGAATTTCTGAAGGGAAAAACAGAGAAGGAAAATAAGTTTCGAGCGGAAGAACTTACCTTAAAGAAACGACAGCAACAACAAGAAGCTGCCAGACAGGGTCAGATTTTAGTAATGATGCAGCAGCAACAACAATAGACAGCAGCCATGATGACCCTTATCGAAATATTGCTACCAAAGAAATCTTAAAACATGGCTCAAGATCTCTGCCTCTTTGTATTGTTGATGTTACTCTTTGCAGGGCTTTTTGTGTTAACTGTTGGTTTTTCTATTTTCTTTAAATTAAAAAAAAGGAAAATTAAAATAAAACTGTTTGATAAAATTTCGAACCAGAATCAAGCTTAGAGCCCAAGAAATAAATGTCAAATGACACAATTTGGAAGAAATTGACAGTTCATCAAAGTTCTCATCAAAGATTGAATGCAAAAATATTATTTCTTTAATTATTCTCACAGTCACTTAATGTATGGACAATACAAAAGGACTTAAGTTGTGAAACACACATGTACAATTGACAGTTGTATTTATGTTCCATTTGTCATTTGGGGAAAAAAAAACCTCGCCATTCCTGAGACTCAACTCTAGGAACTCTTAACTTAAATGCAATAAATGTTGAATTTTTACACCTTTTTTAGGAGAGGTAATTTTGCAAACTAGGTCGGTGAAGCTCAAAAAGTTCTGATGTTTGGTTGCCATAGAGGCAAGTGAGTGCATTCCTAAGAAGTGCACACACCACATACATTTTCCCCACACTGCTTAGTCCAATCTTCAGATTTTTTTTAAGTCTTAAAACTTGAAATAATTGATGACATCCTCAAACAACCACCCCACTGCGAAACGAACTTCACTCATTGCTGCATTGTATGCCTGCATTTGAGGAGTAAACACACGATTGTGAAATAGTGCTTGCAAATGGATCCTCAAGAAATAGGCAGGGTCTCCATAGATGCACATTGGCTGCCCATGAAGATCGAAAGGAAACATTTGTAAACTCTGCAGAAGCTGAGAATCCCGAAGCATTCCTGCATCATGCCTTCTTCCCTCTAGGAAAACTTGAAAAATATCATGTTTATTATCTGAAGATAATATATGTTAGTACTTAGAGAAAAATTAGATTCCCGTATTTTACAGAATACCCTCACCCTCAACCATGCATCCTATTCCCTGCATTATTCAGGCAACAAGAATGCTCAAGTGAAAACAATACTTATCTTTAGACTTACTATTTTGTCCAGTATTAGGGGTGGGCCCCACCCTCCTTAGACCCAGCCCCCCCTTTCTTAAACACCTGGATCTGTCACTGACTACCACGTCTAACATATAAGGAAAACTTCAAGAACATAAGTACCAACGGGGTCATACAGGTGTCCAATTATCCCATTTGGTAGAGCTAGAGACTGAAACTTTAGAGCATGCACTCGTTCATTACCGTTGTAGACAATTCCCAGATAATTATCAGGCCTCGCAATAGGCCTAACTGTTCCGTCAACAAAATAAAAACGGTTCTGCAACGGTGACCCACTTTATGAGATAACTTGGGCATAGGTTTGCAGTGCTGTTGGGTTCAACACTGCAGGATTCCAATTGATAATTCGATGGCTATGGACTGTATAGATGTAATCAAGCACTTCGTTGGTTACCACGCTCAAAACAGGGACAGGACGAGCGAAGCGTGATACCATATCACTATACCGGCAAGGGTAAGCAAAGCGTCTTCGCAGCATACAAAGGGCTTCTGTGCCCTCGGCTTTGCTTCGCTGATTACCGTTAATCCAGTCTGAGATTTAGAGTGCTTGTGCGAGTGCAGGTATATCTCTCTTCTTCACTCGAAATTCCGCAAGGCATTCATCACCTTCCATATCATCTAGATCGAAGAGTGGATATGAACTGTACGGTAGGTCTAAGCTTGGAGACTTGTACTGTTCGTACAAAACCAGGAGTTCTTTGTCGTTAACAATGCCTTGGTCATAGCAAAGTAAAATAAAATCCCTTGTTTCTTTGATCGAGATCATTTAGAGTGTTTAAACGTACGAAAACTACCTGAAAGACGCTTAGTAGTTTTAAAATCTCTCAGCCGTACTATTTGTACTTCGCGTTGCTTAAAGTTGAATTTTGGCGGGCAACGGCGACGTTCCTCAACCACGATAGCTGTAGCATCGCCAGCCGTAGTGATTTCCTTAAACTCCCTATTGTTATCTCGCCTCCTGAAACCACAAACTAAAAAGACATCAGAACCTCCTGGCGTATTTTTTTCTATCTCGATCGCTCAGTTGAGCGTTTAGTTGGACGACACAATAATGAGCAAAGTTGCCAAAGGCAAGGGAAAAACCCGTGGCAAAAATGGAAAAACCGAAAAACGTGGTGAGGAACCAGACAACGATCGATATACAGCTTTCAAAATTACGATTCGAGGCTATTGTTTACGTTTTTGTATCAAGGCTGTTACTTGCATAAAGAAAAGAAAACCTCGTTTAACATCATGTCTGGCGAATTTTGTTAGAAATCTGGACGCCAGAGTGGAGCTCCGCCAGTACCAGTCGCTTTCACAAAGCAATTTTTTTTTTCTTAACAGAATCGTGCTCTTTCTTTCCTCTTTGTACCTGTTTTTTCCTTTTTTTTTCACTAAGGACTTTCTTCCGCTTTTGATTTTTTCACGAGCAAAGGTTTTACCATAAACAAAGAGTTTTCACTTGTGATGTGAACAAAGTGATGAAAATAACTTGAAAATCGAGCCCCAACATGAGCGGATGCCAGGAAAATTCCCTCAGGTGATTCGCTTAGGCCCGAGATGATGACACTCTCCTGATTTATTAACTTTTAATTAAAATAGGTTTTTCTAAATAACTTGGGTGCCTTTAACGATTTCGGAAAAATTTTTTGTATGGAAACGTTAGATTGAACGTTTGAATTCGGTTTAGTCTAATAAGAAAAAAACCGACTTTTTTGGGCCCTTGAAGGTGCAAATAATCTCAAGTCTGACGCGGTGATTTGATTTTAACAATATTGTCATGTGAGAACCCGTCAAACATCTGGAATTAAATTACGGACGACAAATATGTGATTCAAACAGACTTACGGGTAAAATGAAGCTACCTTGGTCTTGGTAATTTTTCAGCGCTATGTTTTCATGCTTTTTGTCCGATTCGTTTGAACTTCAGAAATTGGTTTGTCTCACAAAAAGAGGGTCTGGATGGGGGTACAAATATCAGTTGTCAGTTAAAATTTCGGTCATTTATCAGTTGTCAGTTAAATGACTGCAAATAATTAAATTGGCGAGTTAATTATTACTTTCTGACCCTATTTTTGACTAACAAGGCACATGTATAGTAAGCCCGAAAATTACGTCCAAAATTAATACAATAAGAACTCCTTTTTCTCAATTCAATAGCTCAGTTGGTAGAGCGCTGCACCGGTATCGCAGAGGTCATGGGTTCAAATCCCGTTCGAGCCTGAAATTTTTTCAGGTCTCATTTCAACTTCTAGTTCAGTAGTGTTCATAGCTGCGAGCATCGCTTGTATCTCATTTCTTCGCCGCAGCGCACATATATGATTTTCATGTATTTCCAGTCATTATTCGTCCGCGTATGTTCACACCTTCAACGATAATCGTCGACAAATGTGACATTTGTCACATTCCCACCTTCTGAAGTAGCTTGAACGGCTCCTCTATCGCTGCCGAGCCCTACTGGCTAATCTCCAGAGTTAAAATCGTTCCTTAGTTCCGCCAACAAGTTAAGTCCACTTAACTGAGCCTCGCCGAGGACCCCACTGTAACTTAGCATGCAGAAATTGTCTTAGCAATACGGTTCCAAGTTACAGTGGGATCCCCGGCGAGGCTCAGTTTAAAAAGGAGGCAAGGTTACCTAGCTGGTTTCAATGGTCTTGTGTCAAGGTTGATGTGGACGCGGGCTGCTAGAAACCTCTTCACTGGAATTTTTGAAGCAAACTGCGGCTTAGCGTCATAAAGGTCTCTCATAAAACCCCTGTAATTTCAAAGAATGGAAATTTGATTATAGTCACAGAGATAGTTGCTTCAAAGTCAAGTCCCTCTATATTACAAGTTTTTTATAAGTTTTATGAAAGGTGAACTTCATATCCCTTCCTTGATGTTGCTTTTTCTTTAAAAGTGTGCCAAATAAGATCGTTTATCTATAGTTTGTCTTTTGGCATGCACTATTTCAATACTTTCAATTCAAATCGTTTACAAATTTGCTATTTGAACCAGTTCCCAAGCAAAAATATTATTTAATATTTGCTTCTCTAAATAATCAAGGTAAAAAAGGTTTAAGTCTGGAATAAGGACAAATATTGATGTAATAACTCTCTCATAATGTTATTTGTTAATAAATTTTGAAGAAACTTTTATTTGCATTTGCATTTTGGATCATGTTTACTGTAGCTACTCTCAACGGATACATCGACGATATATCGGTCGATATATTGGTCGATACGTATGTCGGTCGACAAAGCTTTTAATTCACCGACACTTCGCCGATACTTCACCGATACCTCGCCGACAGTTCACCGAGTATCGGTCGATGGTCGACATTCAGTCCATAGTCAGATACTTGGCCGATGTAACGCTCAATTATCGGTCAACACTCGGTGGATAGTCGAAAGATAGTCGATCGATATATCGGTCGAGAGTCGGCCGATAGTCGATCGATCGATCGATGTATCGTTCGAGACGAATGTCGGTCTATATGGTATTAGTCTAGTTACCAATGGCACTAAAGAAAAAAATAGGAAAAATTACTAAAATATTGAACGATTTGTTAAAAAACACAACAGGTGAGTTTGGTTTTGACCTAACTGCAAGAGAAAAGAACCCTTTTTCTGTCCTTACAGAGTTATTTAACTCATTAACACATACAGATTCTTGAAAATACGCCTTTTTTGACATTTTCTGTTCAGCTAAGAGTCCAAACTACTCAAAATAAAACATGAAAGCATGCCTTTCTTTGCACTAGCATCCTGTTTTGCAACAATTTTTCCACGGGCATTCACAAAAGTCTTCCTATTCTTTTCTTCTTGCTTCAGTTGCTGACTGGGCTTGCTTTCAGTTCAAGAAATTTCGAGAAAGCATCGTCCAAACGGAAAATTCTTACCAAAGGATGAAGAGAGAAATTCTCCTAGAGTTTTCACTCTAATTTCTAAGCGTCTCTGTATATGTTTCAAACTCAGACAGGGATGGCAAGGGGTGATCCTCCTACCTGTATTATGTACACAGACCCCTAATTAAGCTAATTACACTCCGTAGCAGTTGGTACAAAATGTTCGTTATTGTATTTGATGATTGCTTGAAATTGAAATTAACACCGGATATTATTTATTAAGAATACAGTCTACCTCAGAACAGTCTAAAACGGTTTAAAGCGAAGCGAGGCATAGCATTGTGTAAGTTACCATGCAAGTAACGTATACTAACCACTTCTCAAGGACGGCACGATAAATCATTCGCTTATTACAGTTACAAGTTCGTTTTAACTTTTAATGTCTTTGAAATTGTTGCAGATATTTGGTGTATTTAGGACGGGGTGGACCATTACAAATCAAGGCAGAAAACATATCAGTCCAATGCTAAGTTATTCAAAAAATAATCTCAAAAGTAGACTGGAACATAGCTGAAATATACTTGAGTATTTTTAACCATCCAAAAAGTAACCTGTAGTGCCTAAATACCTGAAAAACATCGAGAGAACTTTCGCTACTTAAATTCTTGTACTAAAATTGGTTACCCCTCCCCTCCCTTTATTCATATGGTCCACCCCTAAGCATCTGATATATATCTATTATCAAAGACTGTGCAATTGTTACCTCACATCACTCTGTTAATTGGCAATCATAGGTGACGTCCAAACCTAACTGATAACATTCGCGATTAAAGAACGTGAACTAAAACAAGAAACTACAGAAACGCCGGAAACACACAAAGCTGGCGCCTTACCGCATTTTCCCTCAGATAAAAATTGAACTGCTAACTACAGAACACGCAATATAAGGGTAAAATAATCGTCATTTCCTCGTTAATTTTAATCTTAGCGCGCTAGTTCCTCTATGAATTAGAACCAATCAAAGGCGCGCCTTCAGTAGATAACCTACTCGCGAATCTTACACCCAATACATCTTATAAAGTTCTACTCGAACTTACTTTTGGGTGTAAAAGCCCTCCTTCGGGTAAAAAGGAAAGAGCCTCTTTTCTTCTTTTAATCTAGTTGACTGAATTCTGTATTCGTTTAGAACCGCCCGACAGCGCAGTTCAATAGATTCAACGGAGACCTTTCCCAATCTTTGCCGTTCTGCCTCGACCACTCTTTTGTATCTCTCACTATCTATTATGCGTTATTCGCAAATGCCAATATATAATCCCTTAAAGCGTTGCGAGGGATGCCAAATCGCCTCATGGCTTCTGTTAACGAGCACTGTTTCTCGACCATGATATCCAGAACCTCTCTGATGGATTCCTTGCAAATTGGATCCTGTAATCAATCCTGAAATAGAAAGACAGAAATTCAATATCAACATAAACAGATATTTGTTATTTTAAAAAAGAGCAATTATTTTGGGAGGTCTATTATCTTACAACCGTACGACCAAGAAATAAATAGGTGTGATGCTGATTGTGTTTAATCGGTGAAAAAAAGTTGAATTTTTTAAATACGAGTAACGTAAATGCTGTTTCCACTCATTTTGGAAATAGTTGCTAAAGTAGATGATACAGTCCCTTCAAGTCCCCGCGGCCACTTTATTCGATCAAAATAATAAGGCAATAGATAATATCAAATCGATCATGAATGGGGAGGGGAGGGTTGTTTCCTGACTTCATGATTGGCCACTTTCGTGGTGTTTGAATGGTGATTAGGGAGATTATAATTTTGCGCGCTAACGTTAAAATCTAGTACAACCTTTAAAGTTTGATTGTTTCATTTCGCAGCTTTAATATACTTGGCTTTAGTTCAAATTTTCGAGTACACTGAACATAGTTAATAGAGGAGGTTGGCTATGAAGGCCGGTAAACATCAAAGGAGCTAATAAAAATTTCAAGATTTATGTAGGAAGGTCCAGGACCGTGCACAATATTTTGTTTTTCGCTCATACACTATGCATGAATCAAGTAACGTTTCCATTAGTTAGTTCTTCAGTCAGGAGTAAACAAAAATTATGTTTTGTGCACGGTCAAGACCAAAAACCCGAACAAAAAAGTACAGCAAAGAACTTTGTCGGGTTTCATAACCATTCGCCTCTATCAACTATGGTCTGAAGTGTCAGCCGTCTTCTCATGTGTAACCTCCAGGAGGGTCTCAATAAGGTAAACCGTTAGCCGTAAAACTGGCCAAAAATTTAGCCGCTAACAATAAAAATTGGAAAATTTTAACCGTTAGCCGTAAAAAATGTTAACCGTAAAAAATTTTTATCCACGAAAGTGAAAGTCTTGAGGTCCCTTGTCAAGCCTTTTTTGTGTCTTGTCTTGTGGCTTGGTAGTACGGAAAGAGCCGGGAGACTTAAGTAGAAATATACGTTAGTCTACAATTGTTATAATAATACCTTTTTGCATCCTGGAATGGTCCTAAGACCTTAAATATGTGTAACAGAAACGAAAATAAATTTTTAACTTTTCAACCGTCTTTGTGCCGTTGCGCCCGCTCCGTATCCAGGTGCTACTTTGTAGTTCGCCTCAGGTCCCCAAAAGGTTAATCGTGATTTACTGAAAAAGGTTCCTTGAATCGTGATCGAAGTATGCTCTGTGAAAGGTGAAATGCTAGAATCCTATACACTGAGACGTGCATAAGTTAAATAATCGTATCTGTTGTTATTGAATCAATATTTCCGGGAATTGAAAACTAATTTTTGGGCTTTTGATTCGTGAAAGGCAAAATTAAGTTGCTTGACTTAGTGACAAGACCTCTGTTATTCCCTCCTCCCCTCCCAACTTAAACCAACCTTTGTTATTTATGGGTTCCGGCTAATCGTGTTCGCCGTCGGATCCATCAACTTCCTCGTCGCTGTCTAGACTTTAATTATTTTGGTCCCCTTTATCAGACATGTCTTTATTCTTTCCCTTTGAGACGGCGGCCGCTACAAAATAAAATATAAAACTCTCAAACTGAAATGCATTTCATATAGCTCTAAAATTGTATAAAAATTCGTTTAATCAGAGTTCTCATCAGGTAGAGATTCAATTAGTTCTTCAAGACAGGAAGAAAAGTCACTGATAACAGGGAAAGTTCTCTCGGCAGTACAAGCAAAGAATGAGTTTAACTTATCAGGATCCTACCGCAAGGGTTGCTGGTTAGGTTTCAGTATGCGGTGAATAATACGCCACACCTCCTTCGGTTTATTAGAGGATAACACCTGCCTTGTGAAGGTCTCGCAAGCCCGACGAATAGCTGCCTTCAACTTGTTTCTGACGTCCCGAAAAAGTTCCCAGGACTCCTGAGAGCCAGTCTTGTGGGCTTCCTTCCTGAAGTTATTCCGCGGCTTTTGAAGTTACCGAATTTGGCTTCCCTCCATCCAGGGTGCTGTATCAGAAATGTGTATCACTACCATCTCTCTCGGACTGAATTGTGGCAGCGTAATATGATACTCTCAACAGCCAAAAACAGTTAATTTAGGCGCCAAATTCGTCGGTTGCTTTCTTGAGCAAATTCCCACCACTAAACACAAGGCAAATCAAAATGCAGTTATGGCTATGAATATTTGGGACGTTTTTCATTGTTTTCCCACTTGGAATGGCTGCCAAAAAAAAGAGAGATGTGCTAGGCAGATTAAATCAAGTTTTGTCTCTGCGAAGCTGCTTCCCCTATCATGGTTTTCGCCCGAAAACATCTTAGCCTTTACCTGGTTCCAACCGCTGTCAATGAAAGTAATCCTACAGGTTCCTATTTATTTGGAAAAAAGACAAATTAAAACTGTTTAAGAGGTGGGAATTTTGAAAACTCCCAGTCACGTATTCAACTTAGTGTCCACCATTTTGACACGCGAGTGTTCAGAAGCAATTAAACTTACCTAACAACTGCTTTTGTAAGTAAATTCATCTGCTTCTTGGAGAAACTGTTTCCAAAGCATTCAAAAGCTTAAAGTTTGATAGACACCATAAGTATACACATCATGATATGATAGAGGATTTATCAAGCTAAATTTAATTTCAAAATTGAATGGTATATCCACAATGAAACTTTTTTCTATGCATTTGTGACAAAACATAGTACTTTTTTCTATGCATAAGTTACAAACATTGTAAAACGCTACTGAGCTCTAGAAATGAGCGCTATATTATAAATTCATGTTGCATTGTATTTGCAGTGAAGTCAATGAACATGTTGAGAGCGGTGTTTAGAAGTCTTCGTAGGTTCAAAAGGGTTCTCTTTGGCTTTAAGATAGCGATATCATGCCATTTTTTGAGGAAATGAAGATAGCAAAGAAAATGTTATTACCTTCTTTTGATGTCTTCCTCTAAATTGTCGGATTCACCAGCGAAAATGGGAAAAGCCAATGCAAAGCCGACACTTCAAAATAGCGGATGCCGTTCATGAACTACGCGATCTTGATTCCAAGTAACTATAGTTACTCGCGCAATCCACGCGAATTCCGCGAACCTTGCTGGGGGGGGCACTGGAGGCGAAAATCATTGAGCTCGCACCCTCCGAAGAGGGCCATGTCTCTCGAGACACATACTGTCAAATTATTCTAATTGTTCTTCCGGGTCATCAGATGAGTATGCAATGTTCAGAGGTAGCGTATCAAAATCACTAATAAATTCTTGCTCGCTCAAAGTTTTCATATTTCTGGTATATTAATAGCGCGGTTGATACCGATTGACGCGCACATTTATACAGGTAAACGGAGTATCGTGTTCGCTCGCAATACTGGTAAGAATGACATCAGTGGCAGAAATGTGCATTGGGTAGTTAATAATAATATGATCAACCAGTGTTCGAGAGGTCCCAGTGACTCTAGTCGGCTTCGTAACAATTTGCTCAAGCCCAAACATGTCTGAGGTATTGCTGTAACGGGTAAGGAGAGAGTCAGGGCGACCTATAAGATCAAAGTTAATATCGCCTGTAAGAACTACCATGCCATCCCACGTGGATGTGGTATGACTAAGCAAGTCCTCGAAACACCCTAGCCAGTAGGAAGTCGTCATAAGTAAAGTGACCTGTAAATAACTCCAAGCAACAGGTTACTGTGTTTGTTTTTCCCTAAGAGCTCTTGCCATAAGTGCTCCAGATCCGGTTGAGTTTTTTTAATGTCAAAGCGCCGTCTATAAGCAACGTTCTCTTTTATGTAGGCGCGCACTTCTCCGCCTTTTGTGGCTACACGACGGAGAAATTCTGTAGCATACCCATCTATTGACATGTAGTCAAGCAGTTCCTTTTGATCTCGCAACCATGTTTTTACTTTATAGAGCAACATCTATTAGATAGGTCTTCATTGTAAGTAGAAACTCATTGAAGGTTGACGTCATTGCTTGAGTATTCATATGCAAGACTTTAATATTACTGCAGTTGGATCTGAGGATTTCTTGAATATTCTTAACCAAGCTTTCATCAAGAAAAGTGTCAGTGGTTGTGCTTAACTCAGAGCATGTGTGGAAAGGCAGTAAGGATATTAAACACTGGCCACCTGTCCATGTTAGTGATGTGTTGACACGGACTGAATTGTTTTATGTTAAAACTAACGATTCCAGAACAGTGAGCATGTGTTAATGCTACGCAGACCTCGCAAAGGACACGCTTTTGATTTTTCCGAACTGTTTTCTCATAGGAAGAACAAATAGCAGCAAAAATGTTGCGGTTACTCATTCTTTTATTTTTGGACGTGTGATGCGATGCGATGCGATGCGATGCGATATCTCCAGCAGACATTAACAGCTGATAGGTAGCCACACTACTCAGATAATATTTTATTCTCGACGCGTGTCTCTTGGCCCTTTTAGCGCCAGAAAAAGCGCCATTTACTTTACCGCTGACCGACCCCGCTTGCGGACACACATAGGAAAGTGACAGAGCCTATTTTATTTCAGTCCCATAACCGAACCTCAGGCGGCTGTAATTCCAGGTGAGCATTCCAAGCCAAAAATATAACTCGGTGCTCATTCAGGCGATAGATAAAAATATTGACAGAATCGCGAAATATTTGTCGCGCTGGTTGACCTCCATTCTCCTTGAGTTTCCAATCAACAGCAGAAAACAAAGGTTCATCAACCAAGAATCCAGTCCTATTGTTAAACGAGGAGTCCAAAACATTTCCGAAAGACGAGGTCACTGCTGAATCATGCTCAAGAAGTCCATTTCTTTGCACACATAGCGGCTCAAGTCCACCAAAATTTCCCCCAGAGACACTCTGGCATCACAAAAGGAAGACTGTCTTGCGTATAGTAAGCAGGGAAATAATCTCGCTACAAGCAGCAAATAGGCAGAATCGAGGAGCTCCAGAAACCATGACTCCTCATTGTGCATGACAATAGGCCATTTTACAGTTGTGTACTTAATTGCCAAGCCTTTAATTTGGAGCGAGGCTGAAGGTGCTCTTGTTGTGAGAGAGACCAGTATCTAGTTAGCATGATAACAAAGTAATTTGCATTTGAAAAACAGCAAGGTTTCTATCATAAAAAGGTCACCCTTAGCCTCATTCCTGTTCAAAGGCTTGGCAACCAAGCACACAACTGTAAAATGGACTGTTATGCTATGCTACACAAAGAGGAACTGGCTGATAGAACTCTAGTGGCCATTCCATCCATATTTCCAGCACTACCAGTCCCAGCAAAGACATCTACTTCGTTAGAGTTTTTCTTCCAACGCAGGATTCGGTTGCTTTTTGGAACAGCATATAAAATGCCAGTTTTATATGAAATGATACTTGGGCTCAGTGAATTGTATGAAACACCACGACGAATCACGCGCACCCTAGTCAAGGACGAGAGAGAGATCTCGTCAATACCCTGAAAATGGGAACCAACATGTTACCAATCTGCTTCGTACTTGGTCAGTAGTGATGCCTCCCCACGAATTCCTTATCCATCCTTCTTCAAATTGATGGCAAGAATAGAATATTTTTTCGCGCAAGCTTCTTAGACGAAACCAGGATCAACCACGTGCATAGCCTCAAACTGAAAAGTGTTTGGTTCTCAGCATCCCAGAAGTTGATCTGGTCTGAGTGGAATCCTCTCGCTTCATAATCGCGTTTTAACTCAGTGACGAGACTTCATTTCGACAACAGATCCACCAGGAGCAAAGCCGAGTTCATTTAATTTCTCCAACACTTCCCCACGGTTTCTTAGTTTATTGACATCGACGCAAACGCTCCCTTTGACCACCTCGTGGAATTTGATTGGGCCGTCATTGCCAGCTAGAAATACGACATCGTTCTTAAAGTGGACTTCTTTGGCCGTAACAGACTCTTTAAGAACTTCAACTTTTCAAACTGGGTTGTGCAACTGAGCCATATATAAATTTGCATGATCTACCTGTTTCTTGATTCAGGATGAGAAACAGCAGGTTACTGAAGGAACCCACGGCGATATTGATGGGATGAGAATACATTCCCACGCTTTTGTGCTCAATAAAGTGATCCATTTCTGGGATAATTGTGTGACTTACGAAGTTCAGCGGGCGGAGGTACTCGATAAGCTTTTCATCTGCCAGACTGATTACTGCGGCTGGATCCTGGCGGTCTTTGTTTCGTACATGATCATTTCGGGGTAGGAACTTTCGCATTGTCTTCCTAACTTCAAGACTTGCCTTGTTTCTTCAAGTTTTCAAATTTGCCAAATCGCCCCTCTCGTTTTCGATCTTCAAGTACCAGTTAGTAAAACCAGCTTTGAGACTTTTGCCGACGTGAACACTGTCCGGTAATGGTATAACCAAAGACAAAGACGGGTCTCTTGTTACCTTTACTAATTCTTCTAGGATATCTGACATAGCCTCCTTAGTTTTCTTCTATGGGTTTTCTAACATGATAACTGCAAAAAACGTAACTTACCTAACTGTTTCCTTGAGAGCCTTTAAGGAGACCACCTTTTGTGAAAGCTGAGCCCGAAATCTTTCTTTCCACAGAAAGCAACTTCCGCTCTTCCCCTACTCGTCGAAGATTGCCACACAACTTGTTACGTCCATTATGTCGAAGTCCGATTCATCGCTTTCGATAGTAGCTGACATCTTAATAAAATAATAAATAAATGAAAGAAGTTTAATTCCATCATCATCGCAATTAAAGTGAATTACAATGTGGTTACAAATGGACAACTATAAGAATTACATACTGTTAATCAATAAGGGACTGGGTTACAATAGATTTTATATTAAAATAACAAATACAAGTTAAAATAGATATGTAGGTATACGGTCTAAAAATCTATCGATTATTGAAATCTAAACTAGTACTTGGGAAAAACTACGGCGCAATCTTTCAGTCCTGCATTTAGTTGATGAATATTTGTTAGCGCATCTCGTTTGATAGTGATGCATGCGCTGTCTCGTCATTGGGAGATTTTTAATGAGAGGTCCTCCTCTTGAGATCTTTTTAAGTGTTTTAAGACAGAGTTCACTACGTTTCTCGTCTAATGTTCTTAAATTTAGGAACTATGATTTTAAGAGAACGTTTCTGTATACGTTCTAACTCTTGTGAGAGGTAGGAGGGTAGAGCGTGATGCCATACTACACAGCTATATTCAAGTAAGGATCGTATCAGGGCGATATAGATGGCAATTACATCATTAATCTCAACGCCCCCTCGACGATGTACTCGGAGTATATGAAGTCGTTTAGAAGCCTTGGTGGCAGTAGATTTGATATAATTGTTCCATTTTAAAATATTCTGGATCACCAGACAAAGTACTTTGTGTGCGGTTAAAAGCTCTAATTGTTGATCATCGATCTTCAAATGAGGGAGATCTATGAGTGTTTTTAGGAACAAAGCCACATAATTCTTTGCGATTTTTAGCGTTAAGTTTCATCCAGTTGCTGGAGCTCCAAGAGGCGATGGTATTGAGGCTGGTTTGGATGTTTGAGTTACTGTTCCTTATAAGTCCTTCGGACAGCGATACGTCATCTACATACTTCCAAGTACGGGATTCGAGATCAGGGATATTCAAGTTGTTAATCATTACCAGGAACAATATTTGGCCAAGTTTTGTTCCCTGAGGAACGCCGGCTGTTATTGGGAGCCAGTCAGAGGTCGAGCCAGCTAACTTAACGCTTTGTCAGCGGTTAGTCAGAAAGCTAATAATCCACGGTATTAAATATGTATGGACGCTTAAGTCGAGAAGCTTCTCTAATAGTACATTGTACCCAATGCGATCGAAAGCTTTAGAGAAATCAAGAAAGCAAAGGCGGAGATTTTTTCCGGGTGAGTCGAGATACGCAAGCCAGGTGTGAATCATGTCGAGTAAACAGTACGTTGGTGAGGTTCCCTTCAGACATCCCAACTGATCTGGGTCAATTTTGTCTTTGACATCGTCAATTAACCATGTGACCACGAAATCCTCAAGAACTTTGGACAGACAGGGAGTCAACGAGATAGGTCTGAAGTCTCCCTCATCCATAGGTGGTTGTATTTTTGGGATGGGTATTGTATGAGATTCTTTTCAGATTACTGGTACAATACCAGATCGAAGTGATGTGTTAAAGATGGTGGTGATAGGTTCAGCCAGTTCGTATGCGAACTCTTTAACAATGCGACACGGCACGTTGTCTGGACCGTGGGCCTTGGAAGGTTTGATGGTGAGCAGCTTCATGCAGACTTAGTGGGGTTGCGCAGATAGGACTCCTGCCTCAGCACCGATTAATAAATTGGTCGGTCACCAAGAAATCAAAGGTCACTAATACAGGACAGGGCAAGACTAAGAATGTCCAGATATCACCGAGAGGTCGCGAAGAAAACAAAACAAAGTGCAAAGGCTGTGTACCTAGCTGGTGCTTGGATAAAAATGTAACCCTTTGTGCTGCTTTTTTTAGCCTCTCACGCAGGCGTTTTTATGGGACTGAATTTGACTTTCGCGTTGTGTGGGTAGAAGTGAAACGCGATCCCCTGAAAACGACTGCATGGGAGGTTAGGCTTTTTTAGACTTTATGAATTCGCGTCAACGGACTTCCCGGTTCTCGGTTCCTTAAGGTGATTATTTCCCGTGTCCCGCCCCTCAAAATCTCCGATTCCCGTGTTCCGCTCATATTAACAATCCCGCATCTCGCTCCCCTCTTTCTCTAAAATTCTCGGATCCCGCCCTTCAACTAAGCCCAATCCCGGATCCCGGAAAACCTATTGGGGACCCTCTTACAAAGCCCGCGCCCTGAGAATTTGATTGACCCAACCAAATTATACAGGCGACTGGACAATTCTACCCTTGTAATAAAGCTGATGTTTTACTGTAAATTGTCATATTTATTCTCGGCGAATGATAATATTAGCAATTTCGATTATTATTGATATGACAGTGATAGTAGTTCACGAATAAATTATTTCATGGCCCGTAAAAATTGGACGGTCTAGTTTTATGGCCAAACATTTTTAAAAAATTTATTTTTTTAGTTCAGGAAATAACGGGATTTTTATTATTTAACGTTACTAGTTGTTACAAGAGACAGGATGTGATATTTCGGTTATACAGCTATTTCAATTTACGTTGTCGGATCAAAGCTTCAAGGGTACGGGACAAGACCGAAAGGCGGTATGGGTAGATTAGAATTAATTTTAGGCTTTGTAGGGGTTGTCGGCGCGACATGGACATGGAGGCTGAAAATACAATTAGTATTGCCTTGCGCGTCTTAACAAAGAGCAACAAGAACAGATAATTATTCATTAAGATCCCATATTCCCCTTCGGTCTTGTCTTGTAGGCTTGAGGCTTTGATCCGACAACGTAAATTGAAATAGCTGTATACCACTATTTCCGGTATGGTAGTAGGAAGGACATTTCATAGCTCATTCTATAACGTACCCTAAGATTTATGCATAAGCTGTGGCCTGAGTCCATTTAAGGCATTGGTAAGAACATAGTTAATCGAGGGGACTATGATTAACTATGGTAAGAATGTGGATTTTTCATGCATACTTCCTTGTTTATTCCTCCGTCGGAAACCGTGGTAAACAGACTTTTGGATGATTACAAATTATGAAGTCGTTTTCAGTGATATGGTGTTCGTTTCTGTTCCTTATTGTTCGCTTTCTCGTCTGGAAAGTAGGTGGGTGTCTTCTCTTAACCATGTAAGTATTCGTACTGTTTGAGTATACTGCACAAGAGAATGTGCATCATGGTTCATGTTGACTCTATGTAAACAGTCAGCAGTGCCTTTCTCAGGGTACGTGTGAGGAAGAAAATCAAATTGTGTGATTGTTTGGGTATAATTGTGGAGGATTACACAAATTTTACATGAAGTGACTATTTTATAAATGGAAACTGAGTAAATCTTATTGTACTTTTTTTGATAACATAATTGGGGAATTCCTTCTTTTTAGGATAAACTTTGTGATATTTTATGGTGATTTTTTTATTTTTAGATTGTAGGCTGAAGATTAGAAACCATCTCACATAAATTTTACATTGTTGATGAGTGAGAGAGAGGCAAATGAAATGGTTTGATGCTATTTTTTATGTTCTTCTTAGCCTTGCTATCATAAATTCTCAGCAGTGCTTAAAGTTTGTAAGCCAAATCGTGACAAGCATCTGTTTCTTTCTTTAATCTTTTTCCCACAATTAGCCAAAATGTGACTCTCCATGTGATTTTAAGGACAATTAGTTGATAGCATGCTCACATCATGCTTCCACTTGAGAACAAAAGAAATTTTTTCTGTAGATCAAGTATTTTTATAACAGGGCTATGTGGCAGGGTATTCTGCAGTTACTCCCTCTTCAGTATCAAGTAAACTTTACACATGAAAAACTTTACTCCTGCTGGACTTGCAAAATTCTTCAGAGAAACTTTTCTCCTGGTAAACTCTACTCCACATTTACTTCACTCCATGTTTACTTTACTCCATGTAAACTTTACTCGTGGTAAACTTTACCCTGGGTAAACTTAACCCGTGGTGAATAACAACATACTCTACTCGGAGGGAGGATTTGGTTAAGTGTAGCATTGGAGTTCTTTGAAAAGCTTGGAAATTGGGGATTCCATGAAAGAAACAAATGTTTCTGTATAATGATATCTCACCATTTAGAACTCAGAAATACAAGTCACATGTAATTTATCATGTATTGCAGTAAAGAAATCCTTCCTCATGGTAAACTTTACTCCAGGTAAATTTAACCTGGGGTGAATAACAACATACTTTACTCAGAGGGTGGATTTGGCTCAGAGTAGCATTGACATTTTTCGTAAAGCTTGAAAATTGGGGATTCAATGAATGAAACAAACGTTTTTGTATAATAATATCTCACCACTTGGAACTCAGAAATACAAGTCACATGTAATTTATCATGTATTGCAGTATATAAATCCTTGCTAAATGTGATAAGGACCTGAAACACAACTACTTCTTTACCAAATACTGAATTCTTTCTCAGGAGAGAAGGAATAACTTTAACACATATGTTATCTTGGTGTGTGACTGAAGTCGCACCTTTAGTGTGACCTTCAAGAATGTTCTAGAAGTAGGTGTGTCATGCTGAGTCATCCCTAAATCAATATATAAATAGACTCTGTTGTAATGTTATGGAACGTTCTAGATCCTCAACTGTACCTACAAAAGCTGACCTAGTAACTAGATGTAGCGAGTAGTTTAGTTGCTGGTATAGCCCATCAGATATCAATAAAGGTGTATGCTGCAGAATGTGTTATGACACGTGTTAACTGTACTTGAAATAGTCATGAGAGGCAAGGCAATTTTGTACTTGAAATAGTCATGAGAGGCAAGGCAATTTAACTTGACTGACTTACAACATTTTTCTTAAGGGAATACTCTCTTCAGCACTCAAGTGTGCTCCAACCCAATAATTTGGTTCTCTCTTTATATGACATTGTGTGTGGGTTTTGACCAAGAGCTATTTTTGATGCTCTTCATTGTACGTTTTCTATTGCTACATGTAGTTTTTCTTTAATCTAGAAGGGTGACTGTACTGGACATGCATATTCTACAACAAGTCTTACAAGTGATTTTATGATAAAGCTCTGAGAAGATTTCTCTGTTTCTGCTGCTAACTGTAACAGCTTCAGTAGGCTTAGAATTTGTAATCCTTGTTCACTGACACATCCAAGTGAACTGACCAGGATAAATATCTCTACACAATGGCACGTAGTTCCTAGTTGAAGTTGACAGATTTTAACTTTACATTTTGTAGTGATGGTACTGTTGTTTACTTTTATCCTTCTTGTGGGTGATTCTCATGACTTGGCATTTTTGGCGGTTAAATTTAACTTGCTAACCCCTTGTCCAGTTATTTAAAGAGCTCAGGTCCGACTGCAGCACTGATGTGTTGTCATAGCTTAGTTCACAATAAATGCTGTTTCATCTGTGAACAAATTAATTTAAGATGTAACAATGTTCGGTGTTTCATTGACATAAGTGAAGAACAAGATGGGTCCAGGGTTAGACCCTGAGGCACTCTTGATTTTTCAGATGACCAGTTGGAGTAGGCTCCATATATCACAACTGTCTGTTATCTGCTCTTCAAAAAGTGTCTAAACATAACAATATGGACTCACCAATGCAATGTCTGTCTCTTAAATTTGGGTGGAAAGCGCTCATTAGATACACAGTAAGTGGTCAAGATGCCCAAAATTCATTTGGTGCAATGTCATGTCACCCAAAAGTTTTAGTTACAGTATGTTGCTCAAAGAAACAGTGATTTATAATATCAGACTTACAGAATGTAAGTTGGCAATAAAGTTAAGACATCTTTTTCACTTAAGTGGTTTTCATTTCCAACAACACCATGAAGACCTTGACTATGCAGAAAACAATCAGATCAACAGAATTGAAATATGGGCTCAACTTGTGATTATTTGTCTGCTGTTAGTTCCAGCAAAAATCCATCAAATTAGAGGTGAACAAACTATTCTTGAAGGTGGCAACTTGCAGTTAACATGCGAAGCATCCGGTAAACCAGAAGCAAACATCACCTGGATGAAAGAGAAGACAGGGAATCATGGAAATAGTGTGTTTCAAGAAGGAAAGGTGCTGACTATAAAAAAAGTTAGCAGGAATGATTCGGGAACTTTCAACTGTGCAGCATATAATGGTTTTGGTGAAGTGGATAGCCAAACAGTTCATGTGAATGTCACTTGTGAGTATGCATTGAAAAAATTTTAACCATGGTGCTAAACAGATAGGCACTTTCCATTGGTGACATATATTACTTGGTGCACATTTGTGTAGATACTGTTTTTTTAATATGATTTTTATTTTCTAAATTGATGCACAGATCCACCCAAGATTCTTAAATTTAAGACTGAATATTTTGTGGATGTACAACAAAGTGTAACTCTTAACTGTCAAGCAGAAGGAAACCCTCCACCTACTTACACTTGGATACCCTGTGACTCAGAACAAGGTTGTGACAAGAATACTCTTCATATTTCACAAGTTCTTAATGATGCCAACTATACCTGCAGAGTGGCCAATTTACTTGGAAATGATAAAAGAACAGCCAGTGTTTGTAAGTTCCATTATAGTCTTGCATATAGTCACTATACAATTATGTCGTATCTTCATACATGTACATGCATTACTTTTGCACAATACTGTACCAAGTTGAACATGACATTTTGATTGGGTTCTCAGAGTTGAGCCAGGGGTCAGTTAGCCTGTCTGGTTGTAAAAGCCCAAACAGTGCTTTTACTTTGTCTTGGTGGATAACTCTCCCTTTTCTTTAAATAATTACAATGTACATGTACAGGGTTGTCAAAAAGTGCTGGTGACCGGCAATATCACGGGCTACTTTTTCAGTTGCACTGGCTACAGTTTGTCGGTAAAAAGAACCAAAAAAAAGAAAGAAACTGAAGGAAAAAAGAAAGGTTTTGAATCTACTTAAGAAGAAAAGAAAACGCAGCAAAACAAGAATCAGAAGTACTGTAGTGTTTTGCATGTTGGAACGCTTCTCAATGATTTTCATTAGATGTATTCGATGCCCGCCGACACGACTAGATGCAAAATGGTTGCCTGTTGTTTTCTGAGTGCTAATTGGATTAGTTTGTTTTCTGACTTTCTTGAATTGGCTGATGCTTGATACTAATTTGGTATCTCATTTAAAAACTAAATGGGAAGTAATTTTGAACTAGCGCTTTCTGAGTCATTTGCACTTTAATACACTTCTGCAATTCACCGTTGTTTTGATAAGCAACCGCACACATGTCAAATAATTTCTCATGGTCAAAATACGATAAAGATTTCAAGTTGTACTGATGGCAAGATGGCAACGGTATTTTTGAGTCATAGGAAAAATCGAAAGAAGATAGAGTCCTGTTTGGAGCCAGTAGTCTCTTACAATTCTACACTGACTGTACACTTTGAAGGAAAGCACTGGTACTCCAAATTTTCTTCCTTCGCGAAAAAATTTGTGCTGTATGTCACATGTGAGAAGTGACTATTAAATTGTTTTTTTGAACTCACTAATAAAAATGATTAAATCTTCTTAGAGAGGTAAAAGGAATGTTAACCGTTGCCAGTTAGAATAGTGCAAACATATAAAAATTGCTTCAAGGAGAGGCAATTTCAGCTGGTGGAAAAACCCTACATTCGCTTTGCTCCAGGGGCTTTGCCCCCTGGACCCCCAATGGGGTGCTGCCTGTACCCCGCACAATGGGGTGCTGCCTGTAACCCGCCTAGGCCCCACCTAGTGTGGGGCCTTTGGCCCCCAGTGCCGCCTACTTTCTTACATTCTCCTACTACTTCAAATCTTTTTGACAACCCTGCATGTAATACATTAATTATTTTATTACATGTAAAATGCAAAGAAAGCAGTGCAGTAATTTAAGCTTCAGATGGCTTACATAGGGATGAGTATCAAAAGTTGGGGAAAAAGCTGTAGTCAGGGCTTCTGACAAGGTACAGGAAAAATTGTAATTGTATGGGATGGGCATTTTTTTGGAAAATGCATTTAGTTCTTTCATCTTTTAGTTATTGTAAGCTGAAGTACTTAAGACCTATGTATTTTACAGTGTGCATCAATTTTACAATGTTTTCATTAAAGCAAGAGAAGCCAATTGACACCTTGCTGCCTCTCTATATTTTCTTCAATGCCATGCACTTGAATTTGAAAGCAAAAGATCAATTTGATATGAGCAACTGACTTTTCCCCTCAATTGTTTTACTTTATGATAAGAACTTTTCAAAAAATTTGCCAGACTGTTGCTCTTGTTCACACTAGGAAAAAAAGGACAACAACACAATTTGTCATTTGACACGTAATCAACGCAGCCCACCAATGAGAAATATGCCAAGAAGTTGACTAGTGCCCAGGATCATGTAGGCTATGACAGAAACCCCAGTTGTTCTTGTTACAAGCCACTTACTGAAAGCAACAGACATCTCAATCATCTCTGAGGTTAACTATACATGTAACCTTAGAACAGTCCTAAAGTTTTACAGAACCCTGGTCTTCAAACAGATTACCTGTAGCAATAAAAAGATTGAGTAAATCTTTTAGTGATGATTTTTCTCTTACTTCACAGACATTGGAGGAAATGTGATTAACATAACTATTGTCATCACAAGTGAAACATGTATAGATGGAAAATACAACCAATCCTTATTAGGAGGGATTTTTTTTCTCACATAAACTGTGTGCATGTGTTGAGCTTCACTTGATCTGTTAAATTGATAATTATAGTTGTCACAGAGTGTTGTTTACTTCAGGGTCAAAGACTGATGTGCTAGCTGTATAATAATTAAAAGGAAATTTGGCTGGTGGAGAGTGTGTCAAGAATAATATGTCATTTAAGTCTACAGTGTCTCTTGAATTCCTAGACTGCATGCAGTCTGTCAGAGTTCCATCAAATCTTGAACTCGAAAAGCTTGCCACAATCTTCTTATTATTGTGTGTTTATTATAACTTATATAGTGTTTGCTCGTGGCCTGTATTCAGGGCAATAAGAGGCCTGGTGCTTTTTTTCCAAATAAAAATAGGAAGCAAGTGACGAGAAGAAGAACAATCATTCACTGAAGAAGCACCTTAAAGGAACAACTGATTAATACTCAGAGACTGATTCTCAGCTGATTCTCATCAAAACAACCATGTTCAATTTAATACATAATATTTGACTTATTCTTATGTGTGATATATAGTCAGTAATATTTTAAGACACCTGATTGAAATGCTTACTTGCAGCTTGAGGAGGCTTTTGCTGATAAACCTGGCTATAAAGGAGTGCAGTCGATAAGTGTGAGGTATGGGAGTTAATGGGATTTAGATGATTGCCAGTTTATCTTGCTTCCAAATATTTAAATTTAAAAATTTTATTATTTGCCATTTTGTGTCCATTTCATGTCACTCTAACTCTCAGTTAATGTCTGTCCTAAGGTGTGGAAGTATCATTGCTGATCTTGCATTGAAATTCATCTCCACTACAAAGGAACAAGATGTTATCCTAATACTTAATGATGCTGTGAAAGATGGAAAGCTGGGAGAGTTCAGTGTCGGTGCCATTAAAGGGAAAAGACCTGATATGGAACCAACAGGTGGAGGTGCCACATCACCACTTGATGAATGTCCTTGCCCTGCACTAGGTTGTGAGCACATTTTTTGTGGTGTGAAATAAAGTTTTTGAAAGTTACTCAAATTGGTACTGTAGCAGGTTTGAACAGAGATCTGAAAACTTGGTGTACAATGGTAATGATAACAATAACAACCACAACCAGCCCCAACTTGAGCACTAGTAGGACCGTGTCTGTATTATGTGTGTGCACTTTTGATGTGCATTTCGTCAAGTTTACTTTTGATTTCAATGCAAACACGCAAGAAATGGTTAGTGTGTTTCCCAATATCTCATGCTTTTTATTTACCTAAATTAACTTTTGTTCAGTAGTTTTAGAACATGGTTCATTTACATTTTTCTTTTATTTTTGAGATGGTTAGTAGAAAAATAATGTGTGGCCCGCATGAGTCCAAACAAATAGCAGCCATGCTTGTTTTCCTCAAATTAATCATGTATTTTTTGTAGAATTTTCAGAGCTTCCAACTGGAACAAAAACAGGTAAAGCATCCTTTTGTGACAAATGCTGAACTTTGTAATTGTTGAGCAATGAGTAATTTGATCTGATTTTGTACCCTCTAGACACCTATGACTTTTAGTTTCCTGAAAATAAGAATTAAAAAGCGATTCCTGTCCAACTGAATCAAGCTTTACTTTTTGAGTCCAAAGACACAATTTTGCTTGTGTTACATACTTAGTACTCTTCCATCTTTGGTTCAGGGAACAATTTTGCAGCTTTACTTTTAATGAGCTTTAAATACTGGTAATAATGACAGAATGTAGTCTTGGTTTTCTTTTCTTCTGTGTCATTTTGTCTATGCGACTAACCCTGGCTACAGAAAAAGGTGAGATCTGATTGTGCCCGATTTTATGTACAGGTTTGTGGATTGAGAAGTGGGTGCCTCTATCTTATTTTTTCCATGAGTAAACAATTGAAAGTTGTGGTTTAAAAGCTTGTAAAGAGGGAAGGATATTCAATATTAATTAATGGGTATTTCTTTTAAACTTACACGTGCATAATTTGTATCCTCTATCTTTTTCTGAACAAGTACATATACATTGCAGCCTGTTAAGTTCCTTATGTGAATTGTGAAACAAAATTGTGGGAAGAAGATAAATTGAGTTGTGATTGAATATCAAAGGTTTCCTGACCATAACAAGAATGCAGAGGCAGATCCTTTATGATCAGATCATTGAAAAAATTATCTGAAGTTTATCGCGCTTTCCAGGTACTATAGGTGTTATTGTTGGTGCAGTGTTTGGATCAGTTGCTGCACTGGCTATTGCTGGAATATTAGTTTGGTGGACTTGCACGAAAAATAGGCAAAACACGGGAGGCACTGAAGGTAAGTGTTGCATATATGTTATGCTCTCAAATGAACACTAGTTTTGGCATCCTAGAAAAACATCTCTAATATTTTTCCTTTTTTCTAAGGCTACGTACAATCTTCAGCTCATTACTTGCTGCATTTATATTAATTTTTGAGCGAGTAATGTATTGTAAACTAATAATTTGTTTTGCTGTTACTTATTTTGTGGCTAGCTAGTTATTGTTAAAAGACCTGGCTTGATGTTGTACCCTTTAAGACTCAACTTGATGTGCATCAAACAGACTTTACTTTGCGATAGCAATAATTTTTGCTCGATGCTGACTGTTTTAATTGTTTTGATTCACTTTGCTTTTTATGTTTCCTTGTTTTGTTTCTTTCCCTACCAAAGAGGTGGCAAGGACTAGAAGGTGAGAGTTTTTTTATCAAAATGTAGCTGTCTACTTGGGTTGTTCGTTTATGATTCGATTGTTCTGACAATTTTTAACATCTACATTGTTTTTCATGTGAATGTTTATGATTGATCCAATGACCACTAACTTTAAGGTACTCCTGTGCAGCAGAGATACACTGTACACTTTTGGACAATTAATTTAATGTTTGTCACTTGTTCAATGACCAACATTTTAAGGATCTGTAGAAAAACTAAAAAAAAAAAGGAACAGCATTAACTATTAAGTTTATTATTTTATTTATATATATATACACAAATACATACATTTATATATACATATAAATATGTGTATGTATGAATGTATAGTATATATATTAATATAGCTAGATAGAGAGACAGATATAGATATAGATGTATATTGATATCTACATAACTGCTTCATGCAGGATTGCCACCTAGTTCAGGCCTAATTACAAGTTTTCTAGATGTTGCCCATCAGTTTTGGTCTGTAACCATAAAGTGATTAAAAAAATCTGACTGATCGTGACACTGTTTTCCTTTACAGTATATTTAGATGCTTTTTATTTTGGTCGCAGGAAAGCAATCTGAGCACATGATCCTTTTCTCATCTGCTTGTAACTGGGGGAAATGAAAATTGAATTCAGAGCATGCGAAACACTCTGTGGTTATTAAAATTGAAAAAAAATTCCGTTAAAACAAATACATATAAGACAAGGCTGCTCTGCTCATAGAGTCTGACTGTAGCCGAGCCTTTATCCGCTTTCCAGTTGCTTTTCTTACTGGACTAAGCTGCCTGGAAAGTTTTTTCGTTATTTAAGATTTTACAGTTAGAGAGAATTTGGTTTGTTTTGTGATATCTTTGATTTGCTGTTTCAGAACATTTGGAAATTCAAGTAATGAAACAAGAGGAAGTACTAATGTAGGTCATGCAATGAAATCTTATACTTTCATATATAGATACAATTTCCTGTAGTGTTAGGTGCGTTTTGTTTTTATATTGCTGTCTGTACTGATAGTCCTCCCACTTTAACTGACAGTTTACTCGAGCCTGGAAAGTTGTCCTCCTTACAGATTTTAAGTAAATTATTCATGTCAAATAAGTCCGAGTAAATAATGGTTTATTTTTCATAAGACAGCTGATTTGAAGATTTGAAATAGTTTCATAGTAACTTAGGTATTTTCTGATCTTTTCTTAAATTGAAAGCAGCTTTGTCTCTAAGATTGCAGTCGAATTGCCAAAACCTTCTCAAAGCCATTACATGGCATTGAATGACAGAATTCGTTCACAAATGGTGGCAGATGCTAGTCCACTCAGTGCTGAAAAAATCAGCGAGTACGCTTCTCTTAATCCATACACACGCTCTTGGGAGATCCCCAGAGAACACGTGACGATAAAGCAGATCATTGGAAAAGGTGCTTTTGGTCAGGTTGCTAAGGCAACAGCCGTTAACTTACAGGGAAGAGCCAAGAAGATGCTCGTAGCAGTTAAAATGTTGAAAGGTACCAAGAAATAAAGTCATGTTCTACTTGGTCTTTGGACTGACTTGGAAGTCTCTCCAAATTGTTCCGTTTGGTTTTATATTGTTTTATAGTGATTTTCATTATATGCTTCTGCATAATATCCAAGCTCTTGTTTAGAGTAATTACATTCTATATGACTAGTACACAGTTATGTCCATAGCTTGAAGCTTGTTCTACTTGATGTAGCGATGAAATTTTAAGATGTAATGTAAATATCCCCTTAAATTATGGTTGCATTTAAGAGCCTCACCACTTTACGTTGACGAAGAAAAGCACCCTAAATATGGTGTATGGTAGAGTCGCATGATATCTATCTATCTATCTATCTATCTATCCGACTATTTATCTATCTCTCTGTCTGTCAGTCAGTCTGTCTGTCTATCTATCTTTGTATCTATCAGTCTGTCTATATGTTGATCTATCCACTGATTTATCCATCTTTCTACGTTTTATCGATATAATGGTACCGTTGAATGATATGGTCGTGATTCACTTGAAGTGTTATTCGACGATGATTGATCGGAAATTCTGTTGCAGAAAACGCTTCTGAATCAGAGAGAAAGGATTTGCTGTCTGAACTTGAATTGATGAAACAACTTAAACCTCATCCTCACGTTATCAAAGTCTTGGGATGCGTTACCAAGTCTGGTAAATACTGAAATGTTTATCATCAGCTATAGTTAATGTGAAACAAAATCAGGTTTTAAAGTATAGATAAGTTTTGTTTTTCTTGGTATGTTGGTGTTTACCTTAAGATATATTTGCTCTTAATTTGTATACAATACCGTAATGATGCGATGTGGCACCCAAGGCGCTTATTTACTTTTGGTAGGCAAGGGGAGGGTGCTTACTTGAAAAAAGGTGGTAATCGGGGACAGGGCGCTTGTTTTTTTTAATAACCAGCAGAATGTGCAAAACAAAGATTTGATGTTCATTTGAAAAGGATTTTAAAAAATGGAAAACGGGCTTGTTCCTATCTAAGAGCCAATAATAGAAATCGCGGCAAACATTTCATTCGTTTGAAGGAACTGTGCAATCACATGGACATAATAGTTTAGAGACTGAGACGAAGGCCACTGTTTTTGTAATGGACCTACATGTGAACATTTTAAACGAAGGTGAACAATTGTTGATCTCAATGCACATGTACTCGAACAGTGCTATCGCTGAAACAGAAGAGGGACGCTCATTGGAATGTGACTGCTTATTAGAATAAGGGTGCTTCTTGAGAAAAAAAAAACAAATTCGAGGAGGGGCGCTTATTGAATACAGTACTCCACAGTTTACTCTCTAAAATGGTGTCCAGTCACTTAGTACACACGGCCATTTCGTACAGAGTCGTTTGTAACCAAACTTTGTCCATTCGTACCCAATGTGAGTCGCTTTGTACTAGAAATACTTCACGCGCGAGTGCGTGAACAGATCTCCGTTTTTGCGTACAACAAGCAAGAAGAGTCAAGCGAGTAAGATTCAAGCAAAATTCTGTTGTATGTACTTGTGACCTCCTTGACATAAACAACTAGATTATTGCCTAGCGCTAGGTTAGTGGGATTTTTTTAAATCGAACAGTCTGTTGTTTGCACTTGTCACTTTGTTAACAATAACAACTGGTGTAAGTCTAATTTTTTTCCTCCCCTTGGAATTACAGGTAATGAATTCGCTTATTCTAACAAAAGAAAAAAAAACAACATTAGCTAGTCGCGTATATGAAAATGGATGCCCCGGAAAGAAAACTTATTTAACGCAGGGAATATTGCTATTTGAAATAAAAGACCGACCTTACTTTAATCATGCTTAACATATCAAACATACTTTATCAGTATGGGTACGAAACAACTTAACTGACTGAGTACGAATCTAGTGGGCTTGGTACGAAATGACGGGTAACCTGTAAAAGCGATCTTTGGGTAAAAGTAGATTGCGATTACTCTTTCCTTTTTCGAGTAAATAAAAAAAAAAAATCAGAAATGTAAGCACCCCGCGCACACCTCTGGAAGTGAGGGGCACGTAAAGTAGACAGCGTACTTTTCGTGTGCCTCACACCCAGGGGTAGGCGCGGCCTTGTTAGTTTATGTCGAAGTAGCCGTCTTGAAATCAATATATAGAATGCCACTGTTAGGATACCTCATTTACTCGATTGATCATTGCGGAGTTTATTATGTTTTTATTGTTTTCGAGGAGGCCTTTTTCCATTTAATTTTCCTCGTCACTCCAATACCCATTATTTCCATTCATGTCAACTTTTCGGAAAATCCAATGACCGACACGTAAAGCTTGAGTATATTCTATTCTTGTGTGCACGTGTAAGGTCTGGATGGGGTTTATTTGACAGCAAAGAAGTAGTCACAGTTCTATACTGTCTGCTAAAAAGCAGCGTATACAATCAATAAGTGAAATCTAAGACTAGCAAAGTTTACTGGTGGACCAAAAATGGGCTGAGACGTAAACTGCGTGCATAAGGTTTGCGCGCATGTTGCAGGTATGAACTGGTCAGATGTGAATACTCTGCGAGGGTGGGAATCTTTCCGGTAGAAGGTCTTGAAGATAAACATGACCTGCCTGAAACAAAAGTTTGATACCGTGTCAATTCAGAGGCATCGACATCTTACCCCTTTAAAATTGATTTTCCGAGTTTAGAAACGTATGGTTACTTTGCTTATTCACAAGCATTGGGAATAACGTCGAATTGTACGGTAGTAGACATTTTATTTGCTTATTACCGTTGAATAAACATTGTACCCTTCCAAGTGTCTGCGGCGTTTATCGGAGGACGATGTAAGTTGGTAATCTTGCTTTTTTTCTGCGGCTTCTAATCGAGTATTTGTGGAACTTTTTTTGTCTCCCTAGAGCCACTGTTCGTGCTGATCGAATATGTTCCTTTTGGGGATCTGCTGGGTTACCTGAGAAAGAGTCGTGGATTAAATGATACTTACTGCAAAGACCCGGATATCAAACCACAAACAAATCTGACCGCACAGCAGCTGATGAAGTTTGCTTGGCAAATCGCTGATGGAATGTCCTATTTGTCATCAATACCAGTAAGTGATGTAATTATTCTCTGAATGACATCCTTGTAGATAAGGCCTCATTTGTTACTCAGTATACCTCGCTTTCCATTGAATCGTAGACTCATTGTCTATCGGATATCAGATGAGTCACCTCAAAGTCTCTCGACTCGTTAAAAGGTGTTTTCCAAAAGAAACTTTCTCTCTTTGTTTAAGGTTATTCATAGAGATCTTGCAGCTCGTAATGTGTTAGTTGGAGAAGGGGAAACGTGCAAAGTGACGGACTTTGGAATGGCCAGAGATGTGCAAGAGGACAATATTTACGAAAGAAAAACCAGGGTATGAAGGATTTAAGAAAAGACAAGTTGTCGTAAACCTTGGATTATGTGGCTGAATACGCTTTACTTGCGTGACTGCTTAACGAAAATAGGCTCAGTAAATCCTGTTCAGTTTTTAGGAACTCTCATTACAATGTGCTTGCCATTTGGAGCATTAGTACTTTTTAAGGACTACGGCAACTCCTTGTATTTTTGCTTCTTATTTAGGGGCGTCTCCCTGTAAAATGGACTGCAATTGAAGCGCTGCTTTATGGAAAATATTCTACCAAGAGTGATGTGTTAGTATAAGGAAGTCATGAACACTGCAATTAGGTTTAATGAGAATGGTTTTGTATGAACTGTTTTCAAGTCTGCTAAAAGTTATTTGGTTACTATTGCATTTTGGCCTTTTTATTTTGCTGGTGTGAGGTCATCACAGTAAGGAATGGTTATAATCATTTTCGCATTGTATTAAAGGTAGTGACCAGGGATGAACTCCTATGACCTGTTCACTGTGTCTCTCCCCACCCCATTCCCCCTTCCCTTCGCCACCTAAGATGTTTTGATTATAATTTTTCCAGGGAAGAAATGTTACTTCCTAACATTTATCCCGTTTGTTTTACAGGTGGAGTTACGGAGTCCTCCTTTATGAGATTTTCACGATTGGTAAGTTTCTAGGCGGATGAACAATCCAGTAATTGTAATAATAATAACAGTTTATTAACAGCATTTCCATGGGTAAAATGGCTCTACATCTGTTATGCAAACATAAAATTGGGTATTACAATAAAATTTTTAAAAAAATGCTATAGATCAGGATTACTTATAATAATATACACATGCGTATCTCTACGAAATATCTACAGCAGCTTTTAAAATTTTATGAGTTTCTTTTGAAAAGGTGTTAAAGTCCGGGCAGGATTTCACTGCAGCTGGGAGGGAGTTAAAACGCTTAGCAGCTCAGTCTTGAAATGTGCCTGACTTTAGTGGTATTTTAAGGTTAATAGTTTCGCTGGAACGTAAGCATCTACGGTGTTGCACAGCTTCAAGCCTCAGATTCCTGGGTCAATGTTCATCATACAGGGCTTTGTGTACTTCTTTAAGCCCAGACGTTCACTCATTGGTAACTAGCCTAATTTAAATAGAGTATTCACAGAGTTCAAATGGTGACCCGTGACAAAGCCGGCAGCGGAAAACTGAATATGCTGAAGCGTTTTGAGCAGATTTTCACTGAGCGGTTAAAATGCAATGTCACTAAAGTCTAAGCGTGATAGAACTAACGATTCGGAAAGATGCTTTCTTAACCTATAATTAGTAAAGTTCTTGATTTTTTTTAAGCGTGGCTAAGGTACCATAACATGAAGCAGCTAAATGTTTGATATGGTTGTCCCATTTGAGGTTACTGTGGATGTCAACCCCGAGCAACTTTGTAGATTCGACGCGCTCAAGAGAGTTGTCTCTAACAGTAAGTTTAAGTGCGCGATCTGCTAATTTGTGGTGGGATTACGTTTGCTGGGTGAAGAGAACCATGAATTTGGTCTTATTAGGGTTCAAGGCAAGGTTAGAGTCCTTAGACCATGATCCAAGTTTGGTAAGGGATTCGTTTAAATCGCACGTCGTTGATTCCAATTCCCTTACTGCACAGTGGGTGTAGAGGGATGTGTCATCAGCGTATTGAGCACAAAATGTAGATAGATCGATGTTGTCTCGGAGGTCTGATATATACAAATTGAAGATTATCGGCCTGAGGATCGATCCTTGAGGTATTCCAAACCGTGACAATTTGAGGTGTGATTTAGTGTCATCAATTTATACGAATTGTGTTCGACCAGATAAATAGCTAAGGAGCCATTTTAAATAGTTTTTGGAGAAGCCAAGTTTGTAGAATTTCTTTAGCGTCGTCTTGAAACAGACCATATCAAAAGCCTTAGAAAAATTGGCGAGAACCATCAAGGTGACCTCTTTCCTTTTCATAGCGCGCTTTATATTAGTGGTAGAGTGCCCTTTACGGAAACTGGAGATGTTATCATGAAGACGAGAGGCGCTATTTGCAAACTCAGACATCTGCCAGCCGACCAACCTTTCGAACACCTTAAACAACACCGGTAATATCGAGATTGGTCTTAGTTCGTCATTGGTCGTTGGGCTGTCTACCTTGGGTATAGGCGACACTCTGGCGATCTTACAAAGCTTTGGGAAGTATGCTTCAGTTATACAACCGTTAATGATCCTAGTAAAGGGGCCCGCCAAGTTGTCAGCCACTAACTTTACGAATGTAGTTGGTATCTGATCAGCTCCCGTGGAACAATCGGACCTTAAGGTTTTAATCGCTTTGAATACCTCTTCTCTAGTAACAGGAGAAATGTGGAATCGAGTATGCTCATCCGAATCATCGGGGAGAATTTCGATCGGTCCAGTCAGCATTTACGTTAGGAGTTATTTGCGCTGTAGACACGAAATGACCATTCAGCTTATCAGGGTTGAAGCGCAAAGGCTTTGGGCTAGGCTTTAGAATTCTGTGGATGACCTTTCATGCTTCACTTGACTTATTTGAGTAAAGCGCTACCTCAGTAAAAGCTTTACGGGCAGTTCAGATAGCAGCTTTTAGTTTGTTCCTTACTGAACGAAATTAGTCCCTCTTTGTATTAGAAGGGGTATTGTGGACCTCATATCTGGTAGTGTCTCTCTCCTTTTGTAGGTCTCTAATGTTGGGACATTTCATCCAAGGCGCTGGTGGCCTAGTAGCACGTATCCTTTTTAACGGGGCGTGTCTTTCTATGCATTCTAGAATCAGGGAGTTGAGGGTCTTTAATTGTTCGTCTGGATCGTCCGAACATGATATGATGGACATGGGAGGCGTAGAGAAATCCTCTACAAAAGACTCCTCTTTGAAGTTTTTCATATCCTGTATATGTTTAAACTGCGGTTAAAAGCGGGGCAAACAGACATTGATGCAAGTGTAGATGGCGTCGTGATCATTTATAATGGAACAAGGTACTATACCTGTGTCCGTTACCTTCTGTGGGTAGCTTGTGTTGAGGTGATCTATAAGAGTTTTTGTTGTCTTTGAAATTCTTGTTGGATGCGTCACTACTTGCGTTAATCCAAAGACGTCAAGGATGGTGTGCTACCTTTTTTGTAAGGTAGTGGAGAGGACTAAGCATGTCGATATTGACATCAACAGTAAGGATGAGTATGCCATCCCACGACACCGTGAGATGACCTGGCAAACTCTCGAAGCAATCTAACCAGCTAAATGGATTTAGAATACGTTCAGAATTATAAATCACCCCTACCAACGCTTTGCTGTACTTGCTTCGGCCGGGAGTCTCTAACCAGGTGTTCCATCTCTGGACAGGAGTTCTCTATGTCACGTCGGCGCTTATATTCTATATTGTCTTTGATGTAGGCGCCGACATCTCATCTTTTCAAGCCTTTCCTGTTTCTAAACTCAGTTGGAAAGCCAGGTATCGATACGTATTGTAGTAATTGTGGCTGGTCTCTCAACCAGGGTTCGCTGACGGCGATAATATCTAACTGCGGAAAACTGTTGACAGGTAGTAGAAACTCGTTAAAAGTGGACGCTAAGGCTTGTGTATCAAGATGCATAATCTTGAAATGTGAGGTTTTATTACGAAGAGGGTGAGCATCATCAGATGGACTTGATAATGCAGCATCCCGAGTGAATTCTGTGACGTCGTCGAGTATCTCAGCATCAGGACATTTGTAAAAAGGCAAAGCCGCCATTATGCATTTATCGCACAACCAGTCACTGACCATTGATTTCCAGTTCACACATTTCCAGTGAAAGCATCCGATACACTTAACACATAAGATGCTCTTTTGATTGTATGAATCGGGAGGACACGAAGTCATGAAGTAAGCAGGGTGTACCAGTCTCAGTAGAATTGGCTGGCCTTAGCCGGAAAAAATTACTAATGGAAATACATCCGTAGAGCCTTTCATTTTAGAGTATATTAACTTTACCTGCTCTATTCAGGTGGTTCACCTTATCCAAGGATGGATGGAAGAAAAATTGCAAACTTACTTCAAGAGGGATACAGAATGCCTAAACCACAACATGTGGATGATAAGTTGTATGTTATTATCGTGTTGTTGTTGTTTTCCTGATGGCTTTTATCGCACAGTAGTATTTGTCCTGCTTTTGTTCGAGTGTACCATTTCGAGTTAATCGCGGTTGTTTAAATCTTTTCTCCTTTTTTACAAAAAGATGGTATTCTTAAACTAAAAATCTTGTTCATCAAGGATAGGTCCAACCGTTTTTAATAAAGCTTTTTTCTTTGACATCCCTTTAGGTATGACGTAATGACAAAATGTTGGAAAGATGACCTTAACTTGAGACCATCTTTTAAAAATTTGAGGAACGAACTCAAAGAAATGGAAAACCAGCACAAGGTAGGATTGTAGATTTGCAAAGAGCGTCTCTCTATGTTTTTTTCTTTTGAAAGTTGGATTGTTAGAATCTACCACCATCAACTTAACTTGATAACGGCGTCACCATGAAGGAATCGAAGTGTAGTTTGCGGTTTCAATTTATCTCGCTATTGGAACAGCTTTCAATTGAGTTTCGAAAGTGGAAATCTAAAATGAAAACTAAAATCAATCCCAGCTTAATCATACACTTTTTTCCGCGCCGTAAGGAGGTTGCTTGATTCTACTTTGAGTTGTCATTGGTTAATGTTCATGTTGACCTTTGTTCTGATTGATGGTTGTGAATACTTTTGGTTTAGTCTCTCTAGGGTTAGGGTTGGTTGGTTTTTCGACAATCAATTTAAAACTTTTCTATCTAAAATAAATTGTATCAGCAATAACCTCTCTTTCAAGGATAATATAATTTATACCCCTTTTTCATATTTTCTTTCATCTTTTTTTTTTTACAGAGACTGATAAACTTAAAAGATTACGATGATCGACTCTATGTTAATGTTGACGATCTTGCCATGTGAGCGACTGAGTTACTATACTGGAAAGGATGGAGTAATGAATATTGCAGCCCTATGACATCTCTTACTCTCCTTATATCTTTCACATGAACCCACATTTCTTGCTGATTAAGCAACTTTTCAAAACAAGCTGTTTAACAGCGAAGCGAGGCAAATCGCAGCTTTCATATCTTTATAGATGTTTTTTTAAGCTTTTAGTCTTGGAAAGACAAACGACTTTGTGTTAACGAGTTTAAAAGCTGCAACTCGAATTTTTCCCCCTAGCGTTATAGATTTATATAAGTGTTTTACACAAAACATGTATTTTATTTTAAAATGTGCTAACGAATCCACCAAAAACAATAATCCAATTTTGCATCCGTCGTATTGAAATTGAAATTTGCGAGATATGTAAGAACATTGTAAAATTCATCGTTTGAGATCCATGTGCAGGTTCATCGTTCGGAAGTAAAAAGCACGGCGCACGGTTTTTACGCCACATTCTCGACTCTCGACTCTCTCTTCAGTTTGTATAGCTATCCTGTGGAGATTAATTGGTTCGCCATCACCTCAACGCCTTACATACACACCCTGACAATAATTTGACATGGCAGATAATGATAAACAGGACTTCACAACTGTTGACTGGTTCTTCAGACATTCAAATCGTTCTCATTCTCCCGACTTTTTTTCTTGTAAAACTCGCAGTGCATAGTGCCACAGCATGCGTGGATATCGGATAGGATTTCTGGGCTAAATTTTATAGTCTCTCCAAACCTCAAATCCAGTACTTACTGCGAGTTTCGATTTCCCGACTTTCGCAACGGAGTCCACTTCAGCAGATTCTTGGTAATCCGGAAAAATATCAACAGATTTCTGCCCTCCTTCATGCTAAACAAGTGCTGCATGTTAAGCTTGCCCAATTTGGTACGTTTTAGTAAAACAGCTTCACAGTACGTTCTCCTTTGAGTCTTCCTACGGTGGAAATCTTATCGTCGAAGCAGTGCTCTGAGTCACTCTGTGGTATCTCCATTCTTCGGACTAACGTACATAACGGTTTGCGTACCTTGGTAGATTTATAGCTTCTGCTTCTCATCTTTAACAACGTATCATGTATGTGTGGGTATATTGTGTTATGAAACTCCTTTAAACTGTCCTTATAGAAAGGATGGAACGGCTTCAAAAGAAGCACTTGGAAAAAATTGAAATTTTCACGATTGTGAACTAGTGCTTGCAAATGGATCCTCAAGAAATAGGCAGGGTCCCCATAGATACATATTGGCTGCCCATGAAGATCGAAAGGAAACATTTGTAAACTCTGCAGAAGCTGAGAATCCCGAAGCATTCCCGCATCATGCCTTCTTCCCTCCAGGAAAACTTGAAAAATATCATGTTTATTATCTGAAGATAACGTATGTTAGTACTTAGCGAAAAATTAGATTCCCGTATTTTACAGAATACTCTCACCCCCAACCATGCATCCTATTCCCTGCATTATTCAAGCAACAAGAATGCTCAAGTGAAAACAATACTTATCTTTAGACTTACGCTTTTGTCCAGTATTAGGGGTGGGCTCCACCCTCCTTAGACCCAGCCCCCCCTTTCTTTAACATCTGGATCTGCCACTGACTACCACGTTTAACATGTAAGGGAAACTTCAATAACAGAAGTACCAACGGGGCCATACAGGTGTCCAATTATCCCATTTGGTAGAGCTAGAGACTGAAACTTTAGAGCATGCACTCGTTCGTTACCGTTGTAGACAATTCCCAGATAATTATCAGGCCTCGCAATAGGCCTAACTGTTCCGTCAACAAAACCAAAACGGTTCTGCAACGGTGACCCTCTTTATGAGATAACTTGGGCATAGGTTTGCAGTGCTGTTGGGTTCAACACTGCAGGATTCCAATTGATAATTCCATGGCTATGGACTGTATAGATGTAATCAAGCACTTCGTTGGTTACCATGCTCAAAACAGGGACAGGACGAGCGAAGCGTGGTACCATATAACTGTACCGGCAAGGGTAAGCAAAGCGTTTTAGCAGTATACAAAGGGCTTCTGTGCCCTCGGCTTTGCTTCGCTGATTACCGTTAATCCAGTCTGAGATTTAGAGTGCCTGTGCGAGTGCAGTTATATCTCTCTTCTTCACTCGAAATTCCGCAAGGCATTCATCACCTTCCATATCGTCTAGATCGAAGAGTGGATATGAACTGTACGGTAGGTCTAAGCTTGGAGACTTGTACTGTTCGTAGAAAACCAGGAGTTCTTTGTCGTTAACAATGCCTTGATCATAGCAAAGTAAAATAAAATCCCTTGTTTCTTTGATCGAGATCATTTAGAGTTTTTAAACGTACGAAAACTGCGCTTAATAGTTTTAAAATCTCTCAGCCGTACTATTTGTACTTCGCGTTGCTTAAAGTTGAATTTTGGCGGGCAACGGCGACGTTCCTCAACCACGATAGCTGTAGCATCGCCAGCCGAAGTGATTTGCTTGAACTCCCTATTGTTATCTCGCCTCCTGAAACCACAAACTAAAAAGACATCAGAACCTCCTGGCTTATTTTTTTCCATCTCGATCGCTCAGTTGAGCGTTTAGTTGGACGACACAATAATGAGCAAAGTTGCCAAAGGCAAGGGAAAAACCCGTGGCAAAAATGGAAAAACCGAAAAACGTGGTGAGGAACCAGACAACGATCGATATACAGCTTTCAAAATTACGACTCGAGGCTACTGTTTACGTTTTTGTATCAAGGCTGTTACTTGCATAAAGAAAAGAAAACCTCGTTTAACATCATGTCTGGCGAATTTTGTTCGAAATCTGGACGCCAGAGTGGAGCTCCGCCAGTACCAGTCGCTTTCACAAAGCAATTTTTTTCTTTTCTTAACAGAATCGTGCTCTTTCTTTCCTCTTTGTACCTGTTTTTTCCTCTTTTTTTCACTAAGGACTTTCTTCCGCTTTTGATTTTTTCACGAGCAAAGGTTTTACCATAAACAAAGAGTTTTCACTTGTGATGTGAACAAAGTGATGAAAATAACATGAAAATCGAGCCCCAACATGAGCGGATGCCAGGAAAATTCCCTCAGGTGATTCGCTTAGGTCCGAGATGATGACACTCTCCTGATTTATTAACTTTTAATTAAAATAGGTTGTTGTAAATAACTTGGGTCCCTTTAATGATTTTGGAAAAATTTTTTGCATGGTAACGTTAGGTTGAACGTTTGAATTCGGTTTAGTCTAATAAGAAAAAAAACGATTTTTTTCGGCCCTTGAAGGTGCAAATAACCTCAAGTCTGACGCAGAGATTTGATTTTAACAATATTGTCATGTGAGAACCCGTCAAACATCTGGGAATTAAATTACGGACGACAAATATGTGATTCAAACAGACTTAAGGGTAAAATGAAGTTAGTTTGGTCTTGGTAATTTTTCAGCGCTGTGTTTTCATGCTCTTTGTCCGATTCGTTTGAACTTCAGAAATTGGTTTGTCTCACAAAAAGAGGGTCTGGATGGGGGTACAAATATCACTTGTCAGTTAAAATTTCGGTCATTTATCAGTTGTCAGTTAAATGACTGCAAATAATTAAACTGGCGAGTTAATTATTACTTTCTGACCCTTTTTTTGGCTAACAAGGCACAT
This sequence comes from Pocillopora verrucosa, assembly GCF_036669915.1. Classification (NCBI taxonomy): domain Eukaryota; kingdom Metazoa; phylum Cnidaria; class Anthozoa; order Scleractinia; family Pocilloporidae; genus Pocillopora; species Pocillopora verrucosa. The sequence goes on from NC_089317.1 coordinate 10,379,730, forward strand.
GTAGAGTAAACCCGAAAATTAAGTCGAAAATTAATACAATAAGAACTCCTTTTTCTCAATTCAATAGCTCAGTTAGTAGAGCACTGCACTGGTATCGCAGAGGTCATGGGTTCAAATCCCGTTCGAGCCTGAATTTTTTTCAGGTCTCATTTCAACTACTGGTTCAGTAGTGTTCATAGCTGTGAGGATCGCTTGTATCTTATTTCTTCGCCGCAGTGCACATATATGATTTTCATATATTTCCAGTCATTATTCGTCCGCGTATGTTCGCACCTTCAACGATAATCGTCGACAAATGTGACATTTGTCACATTCCCACCTTCTGAAGTAGCTTGAACGGCTCCTCTATCGCTGCCGAGCCCTACTGGCTAATCTCCAGCGTTAAAATAGTTCCTTAGTCCCGCCAACAAGTTAAGTCCACTTTGGTGGAGTCTTCGTTTTGTAGATTCAGGGGGTCTTTTCTACAAAACGAAGACCCCTTGATTTCGCGTCAATTAGCGTCTGACAAAGCGTTTTAGTAAGGGTCTTCGTTTTGTAGATTTAGGGGGTCTTTTCTTCAAAACAAAGACCCCCTTGATTTCGCGTCAATTGGCGTCTGACAAAGCGTTTAAGTGAGGGTCTTCGTTTTGTAGATTCAGGGGGTCTTTTCTGCAAAACGAAGACCCCCTTGATTTCGCGTCTATTGGCGTCTGACAAAGCGTTTAAGTGAGGGTCTTCGTCTATTGGCGTCTGACAAAGCGTTTTAGTAAGGGTCTTCGTTTTGTAGATTCAGGGGGTCTTTTCTACAAAACGAAGACCCCCTTGATTTTGCGTCAATTGGCGTCCTGACAAAGCATTTAAGTAAGGGTCTTCGTTTTGTAGATTCAAGGGGTCTTTTCTACAAAACGAAGACCCCCTTGATTTCGCGTCAATTGGCGTCTGACAAAGCGTTTAAGTAAGGGTCTTCGTTTTGTAGATTCAGGGGGGCTTTTCTGCAAAACGAAGACCCCCTTGATTTCGCGTCAATTGGCGTCTGACAAAGTGTTTTTGTATGGCGTAGTATTGTCACAAAGTTGGCGATCCATCACAACCGAAGCTGCTTTCTGACACAATCAGGCCTATTTTTTGACTGATACACTGAAACGTTTGAACTGTTTTAGCCGCCCCCACAAAAAAAAAAAAAAAAAAAAAAACAATATGTGCTTTCTATCACCTATCCTAAGACTAAATCATTTTGCTATTAGGTCACAGCCAAGTCTTTAAAATTGTCGCATCATCACGCTATGCTACTGAACGGCATAAATTATCAACCATGACGTTAGTTCAAATATTTATTTCACTCCCTTTGCCTTTTAGAGAATAAGTAAAATTGCCAGGCTAATAGCCAATGTTGCTGCTGCCACTACAAATTGTGAATGCTTCTATCTCTAGTAACTTTCCTAGTATAAAGCAGAGTACTGAATATTTCCTACATGCTGTAAAATTACTACATAATGGGAAGCTTAAGATCAGCTAGAAATTGTGAAATACCTCGTGTTACAAAAATACTTTAATGCTGTACAAGTCCTGCACCCCCTAAGCTGGCCTCCTTTGCGATTTAAAACCGCATCAGTCTAGACAACTGATGCACCCCTTTTTGTTGCGCGCGGTTGAAATCGGCAACGTATAATAGATTCTTCCTTCCCAGGGGTCTGGCAAAGCGTTTTAGCAAGGGTCTTCGTTTTGTAGATTTAGGGGGGCTTTTCTACAAAACGAAGACCCCAGTTAAGTTCACATCGGTTTGTGCTGAGGAACGCTTTGGGTTAGTTTTTTAACTGTCCGTGCCTTATTCGGGCAAAAAAATTAGGGTCTTCGTTTTTCGGTCTTCGGTCTTCGGTCTTCGGTCTTCGCTCTTCGTTTTGTAGACACCCTGATCATGTGTACTATACGTGGCCTCGGTCGACCGACTATAGATCGACTATCGGTCGACTATCGGTCGACAGTCGACCGACTATCGGTCAAGTATCGGTCATGTATCGGTCAAGTATCGGTCGTGTATCGGTCAAGTATCGGTCGTGTATCGGTCAAGTATCGGTCAAGTGTAGGTCATGTATCGGTCGAGTATCGATGGTTTAAGACTAGATCGGTCGAAACATTTATCGGTCAACTGTCGGCCGATATATCGGTCGACTGTCGACCGATAGTCGACCTATAGTCGGTCGACAGTCGACCGATATATCGGCCGATGTATAGGCCGATATGTCGACCGAGGCCACCTATAGTACACATGATTCCTTTATTCTAGGCAGGACACACGAGAGCCAAAAGGTCACGAACGTTTATTGCCTTTCGTCACAACATACCACCCAGCAGTTAAAAATTTAAAACGAATTCTGATGGAGCATTGGAGTCTGATATACTATCAGCCCTTGCTGAAAACAATTTTTGCAAAACCTCCGATCGTGTCTTACAAAATTAAGGGAAAATTCCAAATGGAATGCATCTGAAGAATCACTTGCTTAGAAGAAGACGTTTTAGTCGTTTTTCCAACGGGATTTAACAAAAATCGCCGATTCCCGTGTCCCGCTCATATTAACAATCCCGCATCTCGCTCCCTTCTTTCTCTAAATTCTCGGATCCCAGCCTTCAAATAAGCCCAACCCGGATCCCGAAAAACTTATTGGAGACCCTCTTACAAAGCCATCGCCCTGAGGATGTGATTGACCCAACCAAGTTATAACAGCGACTGGACAATGCTACTCGTGTAATAAAGATCATGTTTAACTGTAAATTGTCGTATTTATTCATGGCGAATCATAATTAACAAAATATGTTATTTGGTTTCGATTAATACTGATATGAAAGGGATAGTAGTTCGCGAATAAATTATTTCACGGTACGGAAAAATTGGACCGTCTAGTTTTATGGCCAAACATTTTTCAAAATTTACTTTTTAAGTCCAGGAAATAACATGATTTTTATTATTTAACGTTACTAGTTTATGCAAGAGACAGGATGTGATATTTCGTTTATTTACCACTACTTCCGGTATGGTTGCAGTAAGGACATTTCATAGCTTATGCTATGACATACTCTTGAGATATGCATAAGCTGAGGCAAGAGTCCATTTAAGGCATTGGTAAGAATGTTAATTTTTTATGCATACTTCCTTGTTTATTCCTCCGTCGGAAACCGTGGTAAACAGACTTTTGGATGATTACAAATTATGGAGTCGTTTTCATTGATATCGTGTTCGTTTCTGCTCCTTATTGTTCGGTTTCTGGTCTGGAAAGTAGGTGGGTGTCTTCTCTTAACCTTTAAAGTCTTCGTACTGTTCGAGAAGGGATTACGTCCTGATTCAACAGCTTCAGCTTGTAAACTGCCATATAGTCTGTGTAGTTACGTATGGTCACCAAACTCAACAAGAAAAAAGTGATTTATGCGCCTTTGATTATTGCTGCTACTGATTAAGTCTGTGTCAAGTAAGACGAATTTGTGATCGCTAGCAGATCTAGTAATATCAAGTCGATATTGTAAGATTACAGTGAACTGCAAGCGTAAGTTTGATTGTGGCACCGATAATGACTCCCCTTGTAAACTTTACTCTTTCCCTCCTAACTTAACCTTCTCAAATTTTCACGCGAATAGCTATTAAAAGGGGTATTGAAGTCTGAGGTAAGAGACATTTTCGGTAAAATTTCCGCGTAGCCCCATACTATTGTAAAACAAATCTGTTTTCCCAATGGCAACGTCTTGAGTGAGTGACCATTTGCATTTCAGAGTCCTCTTAAACTTGTTTATACGCTACACGTACCACAAGTTCAGTGTAAGACTTTCTTGATTGTTAAACTAATTCTCCTTGTCAGCATCTTTGTAAATGTAAAGAGAATAGTATGGAGAATATAAATATTGATGTTAGGGTGTAAAGAGTTAAGGGATGTGCATGTAAATAATATGCCAACAGATAGATACCTCAAGGTTTTGCTTTATGAATAGCAATTGTCTACATTATTGCATATATTGTAAATTGGTTTTATCTTGCCATCTGAGAACCAATACATTCTGTTAATGTTGAAATTCATGACAATGATTTTATTATTGACAATTTTTTTTACATATTATGTACGAACAATTGTATGAGTACATTGTTAACGTCCATTTAAAACTCATCCCTCTCAGCCAATGTTTGTTTGTGTTTGATTGTAACATAACGATATTGCAATGTTCAAACATTTAACCTGTCCCCACTGTGTGTTGTATTAACCAGTTAGTTTCTTCGTGCTGTAGATGCAAACATCACATGGACTCTTCCCTCTCCACATCGTGGTCCACTCAGCAATACAGACATCTCAATTCGAACAACGCTTAAAGTTTTAGATGGTAGTTCTTCTGAGTTGCGTTTGGAATGGGACTTTACCTTATCTGGTGAATCACTTTTTCGTGTGTCTTGGAAAATAGATGGCAATGACCTAATTGGGACTAAAACTGCATCTGGAGCCGTTAGATTATTTCCAGTCTTTCAAGGACAATTTAGCATCAGTTCTAATGATCGTGCCACACTCATAATCCACAATGCAACAGCTGCTGATGGAAAGGAAATCACATGCATTGTGAGCACTGATGTAAGGGATTGGAGTGATGTAATTAGTGTTGTCATAAAAGGTGAGTGTTCATTTTGTTGCTTTACTAAAATTAATGTATATGTACATGTATGTGTATGTCTAATTCAAGTATCTTTAGGATCATTTTGCTTATCCACAAGAGAATGTGCATCATGGTTCATGTTGACTCTCTGTAATCAATCAGCAGTGCCTTTCTCAGGGTACATGTGAGGAAGAAAATCAACTTGTGTGATTGTTTGGGTAATTGTGGAGGATTACACAAATTTTACATGAAGTAACTATTTTATAACTGGAAACCAAGTAAATCTTATCATACTTTTTTGATAACATAATTGGGGAATAATCCTTCTTTGTAGGATAAACTTTGTGATATTTTATGGTGATGTTTTTATTTTTAGATTGTAGGATGAAGATTAGAAATCATCTCACATAGATTTTACATTGTTGATGAGTGAGAGAGAGGCAAATGCAAGATTTTTTTTTATGTTCTTCTTAGCCTTGCTATCATAAATTCTCAGCAGTGCTTAAAGTTTGTAAACCAAATTGTTACAAGCATCTGTTTCTTTCAAAATGTGACACTCCATGTGATTTTAGGGAGAATTAGTTGATAGCATGCTCACATCACACTTCCACATGAGAACAAAAGAAATTTTTTTCTGTAGATCAAGTATTTTTATAACAGGGCTATGTGGCAGGGTATTCTGCAGTTACTCCCTCTTCAGTATCAAGTAAACTTTACACATGAAAAACTTTACTCCTGCTGGACTTTACTCAGAGCAAAAATCTCAGAGAAACTTTTCTCCTGGTAAACTCTACTCCACATTTACTACACTCCACATTTACTTCACTCCACGTTTACTTTACTCCATGTAAACTTTACTCGTGGTAAAATTTACCCTGGGTAAACTTAACCTGTGGTGAATAACAACATACTCTACTCGGAGGGAGGATTTGGTTAAGTGTAGCATTGGAGTTCTTTGAAAAGCTTGAAAATTGGGGATTCAATGAAAGAAACAAATGTGTTTGAATAATGATATCTCACCATTTAGAACTCAGAAATACAAGTCACATGTAATCTATCATGTATTGCAGTAAAGAAATCCTTCCTCATGGTAAACTTTACTCCAGGTAAATTTAATCCGGGGTGAATAACAACATACTTTACTTGGAGGGTGGAATGGCTCAGTGTAGCATTGATGTTCTTCATAAAGTTTGAAAATTGGGGATTCAATGAATGAAACAAACGTTTTTGTATAATAATATCTCACCACTTGGAACTCAGAAATACAAGTCACATGTAATTTATCATGTATTGCAGTATATAAATCCTTGCTAAATGTGATAAGGACCTGAAACACAACTACTTCTTTACCAAATACTGAATTCTTTCTCAGGAGAGAAGGAATAACTTTAACACACATGTTATCTTGGTGTGTGACTGAAGTCGCACCTTAAGTGTGACCTTCAAGAATGTTCTAGAAGTAGGTGTGTCATGCTGAGTCATCCCCAAATCAATATATAAATAGACTCTGTTGTAATGTTATGGAACGTTCTAGATCCTCAACTGTACCTACAAAAGCTGACCTAGTAACTAGATGTAGCGAGTAGTTTAGTTGCTGGTATAGCCCATCAGATATCAATAAAGGTGTATGCTGCAGAATGTGTTATGACACGTGTTAACTGTACTTGAAATAGTCATGAGAGGCAAGGCAATTTTGTACTTGAAATAGTCATGAGAGGCAAGGCAATTTTGTACTTGAAATAGTCATGAGAGGCAAGGCAATTTAACTTGACTGACTTACAACATTTTTCTTAAGGGAATACTCTCTTCAGCACTCATGCAAGTGTGCTCCAACCCAATAATTTGGTTCTCTCTTTATATGACATTGTGTGTGGGTTTTGACCAAGAGCTATTTTTGATGCTCTTCATTGTACGTTTTCTATTGCTACATGTAGTTTTTCTTTAATCTAGAAGGGTGACTGTACTGGACATGCATATTCTACAACAAGTCTTACAAGTGATTTTATGATAAAGCTCTGAGAAGATTTCTCTGTTTCTGCTGCTAACTGCAACAGCTTCAGTAGGCTCAGAATTTGTAATCCTTGTTCACTGACACATCCAAGTGAATTGACTACGATAAATATCTCTACACAATGACACATAGTTCCAAGTTGAAGTTGACAGATTTTAACTTTACATTTTGTAGTGATGGTACTGTTGTTTACTTTAATCCTTCTTGTGGGTGATTCTCATGACTTGGCATTTTTGGTGGTTAAATTTAACTTGCTAACCCCTTGTCCAGTTATTTAAAGAGCTCAGGTCCGACTGCAGCACTGATGTGTTGTCATAGCTTAGTTCACAATAAATTCTGTTTCATCTGTGAACAAATTAATTGAAGATGTAACAATGTTCGGTGTTTCATTTAGATAAGTGAAGAACAAGATGGGTCCAGGGTTAGACCCTGAGGCACTCTTGATTTTTCAGATGACCAGTTGGAGTAGGCTCCATATATCACAAATGTCTGTTATCTGCTCTTCAAAAAGTGTCTAAACATAACAATATGGACTCACCAATGCAATGTCTGTCTATTAAGTTTGGGTGGAAAGCGCTCATTAGATACACAGTAAATGGTCAAGATGCCCAAAATTTATTTGGTGCAATGTCATGTCATTCAAAAGTTTTAGTTATGTTGCTCAAAGAAACAGTGATTTATTAGATCAGACTTACAGAATGTAAGTTAGCAATAAAGTTAAGACATCTTTTCACTTAAGTGGTTTTCATTTCCAACAACACCATGAAGACCTTGACTATGCAGAAAACAATCAGATCAACAGAATTGAAATATGTTTGAGTAATTAGTCAAAAAGCATTGTTTGTAATGCAGTCGTACCTATGGACCTTTCATATTCAGTTCTTTCAAATCCAGAGGATTTGTACATAGTTTAAAACCTTTCATTTTGCCTGTAGTGCCTTGGAATTTGTGGAATTTGATGGAATTAAGGAGTGTGTTCAAAAGGCCATTTTGGAGAGAAACTTCACTAAAGAAAGTCAATTTCATACCACTGGTTTGGCTCATGCACAAAGATGAAGGTAATAAAGGTTTCAGCACATTCTGCCAAATTAAATCAAATTTTGACAACTTTATTCTCAAAAAAACTAAGAAAACTGAAGTTTGCTATCCCATACCTTCTCTAATACACAAAATAGATGGTCATAATTGCCATATTTCTCAAGCTATTTTTCACTCAAAACCAATCAGAGCATAAGACTATAAACATTTGCACTATCTGTAGCCACGACACCTTCCCTGCGGTGTTGAGGCATCTTGGCAACCATGCTGTGCATTAGCAAGAGATGGAAAAAGTAGTACAAAAGTAGAGGTCACATGTTCTAGGCTTTCTCTTGAGTAAAGAAAATTGATGTCCCTTGCCTGGGTAGTGAAAAGAAAGTATGTCATCAGGATCATGCAGCAAAAATGGGACATGGTGCAATTTAATTTTAAAGTCACAACAATCTAACAAAGCTAAGGAGTTTTGCAAGTGTGGACTTCCCTGTTAAGTGATTTGGGTTTAAAACCTTGTTTTCTGACCAGAAGGTTCTTTGTTTTGAAAACTTTAGCAGGTCAAGTAGGGATAGGTATTAATTAAGTATATTGAGGATTCAGGAATTCAGAAGTTTTCATGAAGATAATGTGTCATGAGACTCTGACTTCCTGCTTTATTTGATTTCAGTGATTTCTTTATTTTACATATACAGCTGCATACTGTACACTATATATATGGTGTCAGTAGGTGTGCCTTTTTACATTTTTCAGAGTGAGTGAATTTATTGCATGAATTTGTTTCTTATCTGGAAATTTAAAACCATGTCAAACAAAGTTGTTGTCTTCTATTTCTGACAGTAAATTGTGGGTTTATTAAAAATGGTCAAAGCCATCTATCCCAGGGATGAAAGAAGGGCATATTTATATTCTAATGTATTTACAAACACATTTGTGTGAAACTCTCACCACAGCTACCAGCTGAAAGATACCTTTTTTTCTTTATATAAAATCAGGCATGTGAACTCTCATCTTGAACTCAGGTTGGCTAGGATACAAAAAGTTTAAAGCTCAGCTTAGCATAGATCCCATCAAGAAGACTGACACTTGTAGATTCAGAGAATGTTTTTCCTTTTCATTGTTCCTCTTTTGCCTCATGCTCAGCTGGTCAATTTAGACTGAGCAACAAAAGGGATGAGACTAACTTTTCATGCATGTTTGCTCATACAATATTTCTTATACCTGCCTTTTTTTTTAAATATTGAGAAAAACAACAAAAACTACAAAACCAAAAAAACTAGACATCTTTTTGCTCTTACATGCTCATACTGGTAACATCTAAAGACAGTCTTTACACAATGTGCTCAGTTACACTGTACATGTACTGCCCATGTCACTGTGAATTTCATTTGCACATGCATGGAAGGGATGTGGAAAAGTGTTTTAATGACATTAAAAATTGTTACTCAAGTGTACTTTTCAATTAGCTCTTAAAGTCTGCTTGTGATTATTTGTCTGCTGTTAGTTCCAGCAAAAATCCATCAAATTAGAGGTGAACAAACTGTTCTTGAAGGTGGCAACTTGAAGTTAACATGCAAAGCATCTGGTAAACCAGAACCAAACATCACCTGGACGGAAGAGAAGGAAGGGAATCATGGAAATAGTGTGCTTCAAGTAGGAAAAGTGCTGACTATAACAAAAGTTAGCAGGAATGATTCAGGAACTTTCAACTGTACAGCATATAATGGTTTTGGTGAAGCAGATAGCCAAACAGTTCATGTGGATGTCACTTGTGAGTATGCATTGAAAAAATTTTAACTATGGTGCTACACAGATAGGCACTTTCCATTGGTGACATATTACTTGGTGCACATTTGTGTTGATACTGTTTTTTTTATATGATTTTTATTTTCTAAATTGATGTACAGATTCACCCAAGATTGTTAAATTTAAGACTGAATATTTTGTGGATGTACAACAAAGTGAAACTCTTAACTGTCAAGCAGAAGGAAACCCTCCACCTACTTACACTTGGATACCCTGTGACTCAGAACAAGGTTGTGACAAGAATACTCTTCATATTTCACAAGTTCTTAATAATGCCAACCATACCTGTAAAGTGGCCAATTTACTTGGAAATGATGAAAGAACAGCCAGTGTTTGTAAGTTCCATTATACATGTAGTCTTGCATACACTCACTATACAGTTATGTAGTATCTTCATACATGTACCAAGTTGAATATGACATTTTGATTGGGTTTTCAGAGTTGAGCCAGGGGTCAGGTAGCCTCTCTGGTTGTAAAAGCCCAAACAGTGCTTTTACTTTGTCTTGGTGGATAACTCTCTCTTTTCTTTAAATAATTACAATGTACATGTAATACATTGATTATTTTATTACATGTAAAATGCAAAGAAAGCAGTGCAGTAATTTAAGCTTCAGATGGCTTACACAGAGATGAGTATCAAAAGTTGGGGAAAAAGCTGTAGTCAGGGCTTCTGACAAGGTACAGGAAAAATTGTAATTGTATGGGATTGGCTTTTTTTTTGGAAAATGGATTTAGTTCTTTCATCTTTTAGTCATTGTAAGCTGAAGTACTCAAGACCTACGTATTTTACAGTGTGCATCAATTTTACAATGTTTTCATTAAAGCAAGAGAAGCCAAAGACACATTGCTGCCTCTCTATATTTTCTTCAATGCCATGCATTCATTTGACAAGTAATCAACACACCCCACCAATGAGAAATATGATGAGAAGTTGACTAGTGCCCAGGATCATGTAGGCTATGGCAGAAACCTCAGTTGTTCTTGTTACAAGCCTCTTACTGAAAGCAACAGACATCTCAATCATCTCTGAGGTTAACTACATGTAACCTTAGAACAGTCCTAAAGTTTTACAGAACCCTGGTCTTCAAACAGATTACCTGTAGCAATAAAAAGATTGAGTAAATCATGTAGTAATGATTTTTCTTCTACTTCACAGACATTGGAGGAAATGTGATTAACATAACTATTGTCATCACAAGTGAAACATGTATAGATGGAAAATACCACCAATCCTTATTACTGGAGAAATTTAAAGAACTGGTAACTTAATGTCATATACTTAGATATTGCTGCCACAGCTATCAGTTAGACATATACCAGTTTACATTGGAGGGATTTTTTTCTCACAAATAAACTGTGTGCCTTTGTTGAACTTCACTTGATCTGTTAAATTGTTAAACTATAGTTGTCACTGAGTGTTGTTTACTTCAGGGTCAAAGACTGATGTGCTGGCTGTATAATAATTAAAAGGAAATTTGGCTGGTGGAGAGTGTGTTAAGAATATGTCATTTAAGTCTACAGTGTTTCTTGAATTCCTAGATTGCACGCAGTCTGTCAGAGTTCTGTCAAATCTTGAACTTGAAAAGCTTGCCACAATCTTCTTATTATTGTCTGTTTATTATAACTTATATAGTGTTTGCTCATGGTCTGTATTTGGGGCAATAAGAGGCCTGGTGCTTTTTTTCCAAATTGAAATAAGGAGCAAGTGACAAGAAGAAGAACAATCATTCACTGAAGAAGCACCTTAAAGAAACAACTGATTAATACTCAGGGACTGATTCTCAGCTGATTCTCGGCAAAACAACCATGTTCAATTTAATACATAATATTTGACTTGTTCTCATGTGTGATACATGGTCACTAACATTTTAAGACACCTGATTGAAATGCTTACTTGCAGCTTGACAAGGCTTTTGCTGACAAACCTGGCTATGAAGGAGTGCAGTTGATAAGTGTGAGGTATGGGAGTTAATGGGATTTAGATGATTGCTAGTTTATCTGGCTTCCAAATATTTTAATTTAAAAATTTTATTATTTGCTGTTTTGTTATCTGTTTTCCATATCTTGTCACTCTAACCCTCAGTTAATGTCTGTCCTAAGGTGTGGAAGTATCATTGTTGACCTTGCACTGAAATTCAACTCCACTGCAAAGGAACAAGATGTTATCATAACACTTAATGATGCTGTGAAAGATGGAAAGCTGGGAGAGTTCAGTGTTGGTGCCATAAAAGGGAAAAGATCTGATATGGAACCAACAGGTGGAGGTGTCACATCCCCACTTGACAGGTCCTATGGGGGTAAGTCCCCAAAACGTTTCATACAAAAATTTTGCAAGTTGATTCATGAATGTCCTTGCCCTGCACTAGGTTGTGAGCACATTTTTTGTGGTGTGAAAAAAAAAAAGTTTTGAAAGTTACTGTATTTAACTCAAAATTGGTACTGTAGTAGGTTTTAACAGATATCTGAAAACCTAGTGTGTTGTGGTAATGACAACAATGACAACCACAAGCAGCCCCAATTTCAGTGCTAATAGAACAGTGTCTGTATTGTGTGCACGCACTTTTGTTGTGCGTTTCGTCAAGTTTACTTTTGATTTCAATGCAAAAACGCAAGAAATGGTTATGTTTCCCAATATCTGGTGCTTTTTATTTACCTAAATTAACTTTTGTTCAATAGTTTTAGACCGTGGTTCATTTACATTTTTCTTTTTTTTTTGAGATGGTTAATAGGGAAGAATAATGTGTGGCCCACATGAGTCCAAACAAATAGCAGCCATGCCTGTTTTCCTCAAATTAATCGTGTATTTTTTTTGTAGAATCTTCAGAGCTTCCAACTGGGACAAAAACAGGTAAAGCATCCTCTTATGACAAATGCCAGACTTTGTAAATGTTTAGCAATGAGAAGTTTAATCTGATTTTGTACCCTCTAGACACATATGACTTTTAGTTTCCTGAAAATAAGAAATAAAAAACGATTACTGTCCAACTGAATCGAGTTTTGTTTCGAGTCCAAGGTGCCAGATTGTAATCTTGGTTTTCTATTGTTTTGTGTCATTTTGTCTGTGTGACTAACCCTGGCTGCGGAGAAAAGTGAGATCTGATTGTGCCCGATTTTATGTACAAGTTTGTGGATTGAGAAGTGGGTGCCTCTATCTTATTTTTTTTCCATGAGTAAACAATTGGAAGTTGTGGTTTAAAAGCTTGTAAAGAGGGAAGAACATTCAATATAAATGAACGGATATTTCTTTTAACCTTGCACGTGCATAATTTGTATCCTCTATCTTTTTTCTGAACAAGTACATATGCATTGCATCCTGTTAAGTTCCTTATGTGAATTGTGAAACAAAATTTTGGGAAGGAGCTAAATTGAGTTGTGCTTGAATTTCATAGGTTTCCTGACCATAACAAGAATGCAGAGGCAGATCCTTTATGATCATTGAAAAAATTATCTGAAGCTTATCACGCTTTCTAGGTACTATAGGTGTTATTGTTGGTGCATTGTTTGGATCCGTTGCTGCACTGGCTGTTGCCGGAATATTAGTTTGGTGGACTTGCATGAAAAATACGCGCCATACGAGAGGCACTGAAGGTAAGTGTTGCATATATGTTATCTCTCAAATGAACACTAGTTTTGGCATCCTAGAAATACATCCCTAATATTTTTCCTTTTCCCAAGACTAAGCACAACCTTCAGTTCACTCCTTGCTACATTATGATCTTCGCTCTAGCAATTTCTATATTTTTGACCGAGTAGTGTATTATAAACTAATAATGTGTTTTGCCGTCATCTATTTTTTGGCTAGTTAGTTATTGTTAAAAGGCCTGGCTTGATGTTGTACCCTTTAAGACTCAACTTGATGTACACCAAATAGACTTTAATTTGCTTTTGAGCAATAAGTTTTGCTCGATGCCAACTATTTTAATTGTTTTGCTTCGCTTTGCTTTTTATGTTTCCTCGTTTTGTTTCTTTTCATACTAAAGAGGTGGCAATGACTGGAAGGTGAGATTTTTTTTAATCAAAATGTAGCTGTCTACTTGGGTTGTTCGTTTATGGTTCGATCGTTCTGACAATTTTTAACACCCACATTTTTTTTTCATGTGAATGTTTGCGATTGATCCAATGACCACTAACTTTAAAGCACTCGTGCGCAGCAGAGATGCACTGTACACTTTTGGACAATTAATTTAATGTTTGTCACTTGTTCAATGACCAACATTTTAAGGATCTGTAGAAAAACTAAAAAAAAAAAGGAACAGCATTAACTAATAAGTTTATTATTTTATTCTTTTATTTATATATATATACACATAGATACATTTATATATACATGCACATATGTGTGTGTGTGTATGTATGTATGTATGTATAGTTTATATATTTATATAGACAGATAGAGAGACAGATAGATATAGATGTATATTGATGTCTATATAACTGCTCAGTGCAGGATTGCTGCATGTTAGTTCAGGCCTAATTACAAGTTTTCTAGATGTCCCCTAACAGTTTTGGTCTGTAATCATAAAGTGATTAAAAAAATCTGACTGACCGTGATACTGTTTTCCTTTACAGTATATTTAGATGCTTTTTCTTTTGGTCGCAGGAAAGCAATCTTAGCATATGATCCTTTTCTCATCTGCTTGTAACCGGGGGAAATGAAAATTCAATTCAGAGGATGCAAAACACTCTGTGGTTATTAAAATTGAAAAAAAATTCCGTTAAAACAAATACATATAAGACAAGGCTGCTCTGCTCATAGAGTCTGACTGTAGCCGAGCCTTTATCCGGTTTCCAGTTGCTTTTCTTACTGGACTAAGCTGTCTGGAAAGTTTTTTCGTTATTTAAGATTTTACAGTTGGAGAGAATTTGGTTTGTTTTGTGATATCTTTGATTTGCTGTTTCAGAACATTCGGAAATTCAAGTAATGAAACAAGAGGAAGTACTAATGTAGGTCATGCAATGAAATCTTATACTTTCATATATAGATACAATTTCCTGTAGTGTTAGGTGTGTTTTGTTTTTACATTGCTGTCTGTACTGATAGTCCTCCCACTTTAACTGACAGTTTACTCGAGCTTAGAAAGTTGTCCTCCTTACAGATTTTAAGTAAATTATTCATTGATATTGTCAAATAAGTCCGAGTAAATAATGGTTTATTTTTCATAAGACAGCTGATTTGAAGATTTGAAATAGTTTCATAGCAACTTAGGTATTTTATGATCTTTTCTTAAATTGAAAGCAGCTTTGTCTCTAAGATTGCAGTCGAATTGCCAAAACCTTCTCAAAGCCATTACATGGCACTGAATGACAGAACTCGTTCACAAATGGTGGCAGATGCTAGTCCACTCAGTGCTGAACAAATTAGCGAGTACGCTTCTCTTAATCTATACACACGCTCTTGGGAGATCCCCAGAGAGCACGTGACGATAAAGCAGATCATTGGAAAAGGTGCTTTTGGTCAGGTTGCTAAGGCAACAGCCGTTAACTTACAGGGAAGAGCCAAGAAGATGCTCGTAGCAGTTAAAATGTTGAAAGGTACCAAGAAATAAAGTCATGTTTTACTTGGTCTTTGGACTGACTTGGAAGTCTCTCCAAATTGTTCCGTTTTGTTTTATATTGTTTTATAGTGATTTTCATTATATGTTTCTGCATAACATCCAAGCTCTTGTTTAGAGTAATTACATTCTATATGACTAGTACACAGTTATATCCATAGCTTGAAGCTTGTTCTACTTGATGTAGCGATGAAATTTTAAGATGTAATGTAAATATCCCCTTAAATTATGGCTGCATTTAAGAGCCTCACCACTTTACGTTGACGAAGAAAAGCACCCTAAATATGGTGTATGGTAGAGTCGCATGATATCTATCTATCTATCTATCTATCTATCTATCTATCTATCTATCTATCTATCTATCTATCTATCTATCTATCTATCTATCTATCTATCTATCTATCTATCTATCTATTTATCTATCAGTCTGTCTATATGTTGATCTATCCACTGATTTATCCATCTTTTTACGTTTTATCGATATAATGGTACCGTTGAATGATATGGTCGTGATTCACTTGAAGTGTTATTCGACGATGATTGATCGGAAATTCTGTTGCAGAAAACGCTTCAGAATCAGAGAGAAAGGATTTGCTGTCTGAACTTGAATTGATGAAACAACTTAAACCTCATCGTCACGTTATCAAAGTCCTGGGATGCGTCACCAAGTCTGGTAAATACTGAAACGTTTATCATCAGCTATAGTTACTGTCAAACAAAATCAGGTTTTAAAGTATAGATAAGTTTTGTTTTTCTTGGTATGTTGGTGTTTACCTTAAGATATATTTGCTCTTAATTTGTATAGAATACCGTAATGATGCGATGTGGCACCCAAGGCGCTTATTTACTTTTGCGTAAAGGGTGCTTACTTGAAATAAGGTGTTAATCAGGGACAGGGCGCTTTTTTTTTTTTAATAACCAGCAGAACGTGCAAAACAAAGATTTGATGTTTATTTGAAAAGGATTTTTAAAAATGGAAAACGGTCTTGTTCCTATCTAAGAGCCAATAAGAGCAATCGAGGCAAACATTTCATTCGTTTGAAGGAACTGTGCAATCACATGGACATAATAGTTTAGAGACTGAGACGACGGCCACCGTTTTTGTAATGGGCCTACATGTGAACAATTTAAACGAAGATGAACAATTGTTGATCTCAATGTACATGTACTCGAACAGTGCTATCACTGAAACAGAAGAGGGGCGCTCATTAGAATGAGACTGCTTATTAGAATAAGGGTGCTTCTTAAGGAAAAAAAAATTCGAGGAGGGGCGCTTACTGAATACACTACTCAACAGTTTACTCCCTAAAATGGTGTCCAGTCACTTAGTACACACGGCCATTTCGTACCGAGTCGTTTGTAACCAAATTTCGTCCATTCGTACCCAGTTTGAGTCGGTTTGTACCAGAAATACTCCACGCGCGAGTGCGTGAACAGATCTCTGTTGTTGCGAACAACAAGCAAGAATAGTCAAGCGAGTAAGATTCAAGCAAAATTCTATTGTATGTACTTGTGACCTCCTTGACATAAACAACTAGATTATTGCCTAGTGCTAGGTTAGTGGGATTTTTTTAAATCGAACAGTCTGTTGTTTGCACTTGTCACTTTGTTAACAATAACAGCTGGTGTAAGTCTAATGTTTTTCCTCCCCTTGGAATTATAGGTAATTAATTCACATATTCCAACAAAAGGAAAAAAACAGCATTAGCTAGTCGCGTATATGAAAATGGATGCCCCGGAAAGAAAACTTATTTAACGCAGGGAATATTGCTATTTAAAATAAAAGACCGACCTTACTTTAATCATACTTAACATATCAAACATACTTTATCAGTATGGGTACGAAGCAAAGTAGACAGCGTACTTTTCGTGTGCCTCACACCCAAAGGTACGCGCGGCCCTGTTAGTCTATGTTAAAGTAGCTGTCTTGAAATCAATATGTAGAATGCCACTGTTAGGATACCTCATTTACTCGATTGATCATTGCGGCGTTTATTATGTTTTTATTGTTTTCGAGGAGGCCTTTGTCCATTTAATTTTCCTCGTCACTCCAATACCCATTATTTCCATTCATGTCAACTTTTCGGAAAATCCGATGACCGACACGTAAAGCTCGAGTATATTCTATTCTTGTGTGCACGTGTGAGGTTTGGATGGGGTTTATTTGACCGCAAAGAAGTAGTCACAGTTCTATACTGTCTGCTAAAAAGCAGCGTATACAATCAATAAGTGAGATCTAAGACTAGCAAAATTTACTGGTGGACCAAAAATGGGCTGAGACTTAAACTGCGTGCATAAGGTTTGCGCACATGTTGCAGATATGAACCGGTCAGATGTTAATACTCTGCGAGGGCGGGAATCTTTTCGGTGGTAGATCCTGAAGATAAAACATGACCTGCCTGAAACAAAAGTTTAATACGATGTCAATTCAGAGGCATCGACATCTTACCCCTTTACAATTGATTTTACGAGTTTAGAAACGTATGGTTACTTTGTTATTTGACAAGTATTGAGAATATCATCGAATTGTACGGTAGTTGATATTTTATTTGCTTATTACTGTTGAATAAACATCGTACTCTTCCAAGTGTCTGCGGCGTTTATTGGAGAGCGATGTTAATTGGTAATCTTGCTTTTTTTCTGCAGCTTGTAATCGAGTATTTGTGGAACTTTGTTTGTCTCCCTAGAGCCACTGTTTGTGCTGATCGAATATGTTCCGTTTGGGGATCTGCTGGGTTACCTGAGAAAGAGCCGTGGATTAAATGATACTTACTACAAAGACCCGGATATCAAACCACAAACAAATCTGACCGCACAGCAGCTGATGAAGTTTGCTTGGCAAATCGCTGATGGAATGTCCTATTTGTCATCGATACCAGTGAGTGATGTAATTATTCTTTGAATGACGTCCTTGTAGATAAGGCCTCATTTGTCACTCAGTACACCTCACTTTCCATTGAATCGTGGACTCATTGTCTATCGCATGTCAGATGAGTCACCTCAAAGTCTCTCGACCCGTTTAAGGGTGTTTTCCAAAAGAAACTTTCTCTCTTTGTTTAAGGTTATTCATAGAGATCTTGCAGCTCGTAATGTGTTAATTGGAGAAGGGGAAACGTGCAAAGTGACGGACTTTGGAATGGCCAGAGATGTGCAAGAGGACAATATTTACGAAAGAAAAACTAGGGTATGAAGGATTTAAGAAAAGACATGTTGTTGTAAGCCTTGGATTATGTGGCTGAATACGCTTCACTTGCGTGACTGCTTAAAGAAAACAGGCTCAGTAAATCCTGTTCAGTTTTTAGGAACTCTCATTACAATGTGCTCGCCATTTGGAGCATTAGTACTTTTTAAGGACTACGCCAACTCCTTGTATTTTTGCTTCTTATTTAGGGGCGTCTCCCTGTAAAATGGACTGCAATTGAAGCGTTGCTTTATGGAAAATATTCTACCAAGAGTGATGTGTTAGTATAAGGAAGTCATGAACACTGCAATTAGGCTTAATGAGAATGGTTTTGTATGAACTGTTTTCAAGTCTGCTAAAAGTTATTTGGTTACCATTGCATTTTGGCCTTTTTATTTTGCTGGTGTGAGGTCATCACAGTAAGGAATGGTTATAATCATTTTCGCATTGTATTAAAGGTAGTGACCAGGGATGAACTCCTATGACCTGTTCACTGTGTCTCTCCCCACCCCATTCCCCCTTCCCTTCGCCACCTAAGATGTTTTGATTATAATTTTTCCAGGGAAGAAATGTTACTTCCTAACATTTATCCCGTTTGTTTTACAGGTGGAGTTACGGAGTCCTCCTTTATGAGATTTTCACGATTGGTAAGTTTCTAGGCGGATGAACAATCCAGTAATTGTAATAATTATAATAATAATAATAATAACGTTTTATTAACAGCATTGCCATGGGTAAAATGGCTGTACATCTGTTATACAAACATAAAATTGGGTATTACAATAAAATTACAATAAAGTCTTTGTAATTCTTGTTGGATGCGTCACTACTTGCGTTAATCCAAAGACGTCAAGGATGGTGTGCTACCTTTTTTGTAAGGTAGTGGAGAGGACTAAGCATGTTGACATTGACATCATCAGTAAGGATTAGTATGCCATACCACGACACTGAGATGACCTAGCAAACTCTCGAAGCTATCTTACCAGCTAAATGGATTTAGAAATACGTTCGGATTTATATATCACGCCCACCAACGCTTTGCTGTACTTGTTTCGGCCGGGAGTCTCTAACCAGGTGTTCCATCTCTGGACAGGAGTTCTCTATGTCACGTCAGCACTTATGTTTTATATTGTATTTGATGTAGGCGCCGACATCTCCTCCTTTCAAGCCTTACCTGTTTCTAAACTCAGTTGTAAAGCCAGGCACCGATACGTATTGTAGTAATTGTGGCTGGTCTCTTAACCAGGTTTCGCTGAAGGCGATAATATCTAACAGCGGAAAACTGTTGACAGTTAGTAGAAACTCGTTAAAAGTGGACGCTAAGGCTTGTGTATTAAGATGCATAATCTTGAAATGTGAGGTTTTATTACGAAGAGGGTGAGCATCATCAGATGGACTTGATAATGCAGCATCCCGAGTGAATTCTGTGACGTCGTCGAGTATCTCAGCACCAGGACATTTGTAAAAAGGCAAAGCAGCCACTATGCATTTATCGCACAACTAGTCACTGACCATTGATTTCCAGTTCACACATTTCCAGTGAAAGCATCCGATACAATTAACATATACAATGCTCTTTCGATTGCATGAATAGGGAGGACACGAAGTCATGAAGTAAGCAAGGTGTTCTAGTCTCTGTAGAATTGGCTGGCCTTAGCCGGAAATAAATAACCAATGGAAATACATCTGTAGAGCCTTTCATTTTAGAGTATATTATCATTACCTGCTCTATTCAGGTGGTTCACCGTATCCAAGGATGGATGGACGAAAAATTGCAAACTTACTTCAAGAGGGATACAGAATGCCTAAACCACAACACGTGGATGATAAGTTGTATGTTAATACCGTGTTGTTGTTGTTTTCATGATGGCCTTTATCGTACAGTAGTATTTGTCCTGCTTTTGTTCGAAGTGTACCATTTCGAGTTGATCTCGGTTGATTAAATCTTTTGTCCTCTTTTATAAAAAGATGGTATTCTTAAACTAAAAAGCTTGTTCACTAAGGATTGGTCCAACCGTTTCCAATTAAACTTTTTTCTTTGACATCCCTTTAGGTATGATATAATGACAAAATGTTGGAAAGACGACCCTAACTTGAGACCATCTTTTAAAAATTTGAGGAACGAACTCAAAGAAATGGAAAACCAACACAAGGTAGGATTGTAGATTTACAAAGAGCGTCTCTCTATTTGTTTTTCTTTTGAAAGTTTGATTGTTAGAATCTACCACCATCAACTTAACTTGATAACGGCGTCACCATGAAGGAATCGAAGTGTAGTTTGTGGTTTTATTTCGCTATTGGAGCAGCCTTCAATTGAGTTTCGAAAGTGGAAATCGAAAATGAAAACTAAAACCAATGCCAGCTTCATCATACACGTTTTTCCGCGCTGTAAGGAGGTTGCCTGATTCTACTTTGAGTTGTCATTGGTTAATGTTGATGTTAACCTTTCTTCTGATTGATGGCTGTGAATACTTTTGGTTTAGTCTCTCTAGGGCTAGGGCTAGGGCTAGGGCTAGGGCTGGGGCTGGGGCAGGGGCTAGGGCTTGGGCTAGGGCTAGGGCTAGGGCTGGGGCTGGGGCTGGGGCTGGGGCTGGGGCTAGGGCTAGGGCTAGGGCTAGGGCTGGGGCTGGGGCTGGGGCAAGGGCTTGGGCTAGGGCTAGGGCTAGGGCTAGGGCTAGGGCAAGGGCTAGGGCTAGGGCTAAGGCAAGGGCAAGGGCTAGGGCTAGGGTTAGGGTTAATTGGTTTTTCGACAATCAATTTAAAACTTTTCTATCTAAAATAAATTGTATCAGCAATAACTTCTCTTTCAAGAATAATATAATTTATTCCCCTTTTTTCATATTTTATTTTATTTTGTATATTTTATTTTTTACAGAGGCTGATAAACTTAAAAGATTACGATGTTCGACTCTATGTTAATGTTGACGATCTTGCCATGTGAGCGACTGAGTTAATATACAGGAAAGGATGGAGTAATGAATATTGCTTATCTATGACATCATCTCTTACTGTCCTTATATCTTTCACATTAACCCACATTTTTTTGCTAATTAAGTAACTCTTCAAAACAAGCTGTTTGACAGCGAAGCGAGGCAAATTGTAGATTTCATATCTTTATAGATGTTTTTTTTAAGCTTTTAGTCTTGGAAAGACAAACGACTTTGTAGTAACGAGTTTAAAAGCTGCAACTCGAATTTTTACCCCTCGCGTTATAGATTTATATAAGTGTTTTACACAAAACATGTATTTTGTTTTAAAATGTGCTTACGAATCCACCAAAAACAATAATCCAATTTTGCATTTATTTTGTATAGCTATCCTGTGGAGATTATTTGGTTCGCTATCACCTCCACGCCTTATATACACACCCTGACAATAATTTGACATGGCAGATAATGATAAACGGGACTTCACAAACTCCACTACCGTTGACTGGTCCTTCAGACACCCAAATCCTTCTCGTTCCTTTGCCTTTTTTCTCTTGTAAAACTCGCGGTGCATAGTGCCACATCATTAGTGGATATCGGATAGGATTTCTGGGCTAAATTTTACAGTCTCTCCAAACCTCAAATCCAGTACTTACTGCGAGTTTCGATTTCTCGACTTCAAACCTTGCAAATCTCGAAATGGAGTCCATTTCAGCAGATTTTTGGTAAGCCTGAAAATATAAACAGATTTCTGCCCTACTTCATGCTAAACGAGTGCTGCAGGTTATGCTCGCCCAATTTGGTGCGTTTTAGTGAAACAGCTTCACAAGACAGACAAGACAGTACATTCTCCTTTGAGTCTTCTTGCGGTGGAAATCTTATTGTCGTAGCAGTGCTCTGAGTCACTCTGTGGTATCTCCATTCTTCGGACTAACGGGCATAACGGTTTGCGGTACTTTGGTAGATTCATAGCTTCTGCTTGTCATCTTTAACAACGTATGATGTATGTGTGGGTATATTTTCCTATGAAACACCTTTAAACTGTCCTTATAGAAGGGATGGAATGGCTTCAAAAGAAGCACTTGGAAAAAAAAAGAGGAAGAATTAGCTAATGGCATCGCAGTAGATGATGCAACTGAACTTGAAACTTTAACTGACGAAATAACAGATCGAGAAAAGTTGGCAGAAGAATCCAGAGATTCTGAGGGAGCTCTAAAGAAGATTGAGGCAGACAAAATGCAGGGAAAATGCGAGAAGAGGCCGTGGAGCGGTTTGGAGAGACCAAAAAAAGATCTGCAGCCGCGGGTGAGCTGTAAGGGAGGTAGACCAAACGAAGGCGGAGTGGAAATGATGCAGTAGAATTTCTGAAGGAAAAAAGAGAGAAGGAAAATAAGTTTCGAGCGGAAGAACTTGCCTTAAAGAAACAACACCAACAACAAGAAGCTGTCAGACAGGGTCAGATTTTAGCAGTGATGCAGCAGCAACAACAACAGAAAGCAGCCATGATGACCCTCATCGAAATATTGCTACCAAAAAAAAACTTAAAAGATGGTTCAAGATCTCTGCCTTTTTGTATTGTTGATGTTACCCTTTGCTGGGCTTTTTGTGTTAACTGAGGTTGTCATTATTTGATACTTTCAAACCAAAGTTCAGTTCAGGATTTAAAGTAAGCAGGTTTATTTTGTGGTTTAAATTTATTTTTGGTTAAATTTTGTTGGTTTTTCTTTTCTCTTTAAATTGAAAAAAAGGAAAATAAAAATAAAACTGTTTCATAAAATTTCGAACCAGAATCAAGCTTAGAGCCCAAGAAATAAATATCAAATGACACAAGTTGGAAGAAATTGATAGTTTATTAAAGTTTTCATCAAAGATTAAATGTAAAAATATTATTACTTTAATTATTCTTACAGTCACTTAATGTATGGACCTTACAATACAAAAGGACTTTGGTTGTGAAACTCACACGTATAATTGACAGTTGTATTTATGTTCCATTTGTCATTTGGAGAAAAAAACCTTACCATTTCTGTGACTTGACTATAGGAACTCTAAAATGCAATAAATGTTGAATTTTTACACTTTTTTTAGGCGCGTTAGGTGCATTCCTAAGAAGTGCACCCACCACATACATTTTCCTCACACTGCTTAGTCCAATCTTCAGATTTTTTTTTTGAGTCAAAAAACTTTAAATAATTGATGACACTGAGGAACAAACTTCACCCATTGCTGCATTGTATGCCTGCATTTGAGGAGTAAACACACGATTGTGAAATAGTGCTTGCAAATGGATCCTCAAGGGATAGGCAGGGTCCCCATAGATTCACATTGGCTGCCCATGAAGATCGAAAAGAAACATTTGTAAACTCTGTAGAAGCTGAGAATCCCGAAGCATTCCAGCATCATGCCTTCTTCCTTTTATGAAAACTTGAAAAATGTCATGTTTATTATTTGAAGATAATATATCTCAGTACTTAGAGAAAAATTAGATTCCCGTATTTTACAGAATACGCTCACCCCCAACCATGCATCCTATTCCCTGCATTATTCAGGCAACAAGAATGCTCAAGTGAAAACAATACTTATCTTTAGACTCGCGCTTTTGTCCAGTATTAGGGGTGGGTCCCACCCTCCTTAGACTCACCACCCCCCTTTCTTTAGCACCTGGATCTGCCACTGACTACCACCTTTGACATGTAAGGGAAACTTCAAGAACAGAAGTACCAACGGGGCCATACAGGTGTCCAATTGTCACATTCGATAGAGCTAGAGACTGAAACTGTGAAGCATGCACTCGTTCATTACTGTTGTAGACAATTCCCTGATAATTATCAGGCCTCGCAATAGGCCTAACTGTTCCGTCAACAAAACCAAAACGGTTCTGCAACGGTGACCCTCTTTGGGAGACAACTTGGAGATAGGTTTGCAGTGCGGTTGGGTTCAGCACTGCAGGATTCCAATTGATAATTCGATGGCTATGGACTGTATAGATGCAATCGAGCACTTCGTTGGTTACCATGCTCAAAACAGGGGCAGGACGAGCGAAGCGTGGTACCATATCACTGTACCGGCAATGGTAGTTTTTCAGCGCTATGTTTTCATGCTTTTTGTCCGATTCGTTTGAACTTCAGAAATTGGTTTGTCTCACAAAAAGAGGGTCTGGATGGGGGGGGGGGGGGGGGGGGGGAAAAAAATCACTTGTCAGTTAAGATTTCGGCCGTTTATCAGTTGTCAGTTAAATGATTGTGAATAATTAAATTGGCGAGTTAATTATTATTTTCCGACCCTATTTTTTGCTAACAAGGCACATGTAGAGTAAACCCGTAAACTAAGTCGAACATTAATACAATAAGAACTCCTTTTTCTCAATTCAATTGCTCAGTTGGTAGAGCGCTGCACCGGCATCGCAGAAGTCATGGGTTCAAATCCCGTTCGCACCTGAATTTTTTTCAAGTCTCATTTCAACTACTAATTCAGAAGTGTTCATAGCTGCGAGGATCGTTTGTATCTCATTTCTTCACCGCTGTGCACATATATGATTTTCATATATTTCCAGTCACTATTCGTCTGCATTTGTTCGCACCTTCAATGGTAATGGTCAACAAATGTGACATGTGTCACATTCCCACCTTCCGATGTAGCTTGAACGGCTCCTCTATCGCTGGCTGATCTCCGGAGTTGAAATCGTTCCTTAGTCCCGCCAACAAGTTAAGTCCACTTTGGTGGAGTCCTGTTTCTTCGTGTAGACGGCTGGTGGTAAAGCCCCTACCTTGTCATGCCTGTCGTGACATTGCTGTGGTCATTTAAATTTGACAACAAAGAGTTTAACTGCTCTGGGACCGGGTCGACAGAAAGGATAGTTGGCTCGGCTGATGATTCTTCTTCTAAAACAGTTGGTAGAGGCACGGGGTCACCTGAAGCAAAAAAAGAGCAATGTCTTAATAAACAACACCGATAAATACTTGTGTTACTGGTCGAAGAACGGCTGCTTGGAATATTATTTAGGTTAAGCTCTGCCCCGATCGCAAAATAATGAAAAATAGAAAGACGACGGCTGATTTGTTTAAAAGAACTTGATGTATTTTTCTGATATGTGTGAAAAATTCTGATAACTGAGAGTGTTCCGCTTATAATTACTAGAATCTGTACTGTAGAATGAGCAGTTTAGTTCATAGCAACGATTAACGCTGAAATGAACAGCGATATTTGAGTCTTTGTTTAACTTCATATTTGTATAGGTTAGCGGACGAAAACATTTTACGAGTCAACATTTCACGAGTTTATTCCTTGCGATTGTTACTTTTCTTCAAGATTAAACACGATAAAATTTCGGGCGACATGACTTAGGATTTCGGGCGACATGACTATGAATTTCGGGCAACATGACTCTGGTTTTGGGCGACATGACTTCGAGCGAGATGACTTTCGGGCGACTTGATCGGTTACTGCATAGAGCTGCCATAATTAGTAAGTGATTGTGGAGAAAAAGCCTGGATTTGCAAATCATTTTGAATAAAGAGTAAACTATGTTTTACGAAATTGAAAGAGAAATAAAGTTTGTGTTCTTAGTTTGACCAGGAGTCCATTACTGATTTGACCCGAATAATGCTACACCTATATACTTCTATTTTTACGTTACACTTTGATATCAAGTCAAATATTGGACTCCGCTCACATGTTTAGGGCGTGAAATGGTTAAAAGTCACGAGCTTTTATTATCACTTTCACGAATGGGGAAGTCTTCGAGTGCGTGAGCGACAAGGTATAGAAAACGAAAGAATGGTTTATATACGGATAATTTTTCATTAAACATATCCTCAAAAAGGGAACATGGATATTTTGTTTGATGGTTTAGCATGACGCGGAAATTGTAATTTCAGTAGCATTTTTCCTCATAGCACCGCAAGGGCAAGTTAAATTATGAATTGTTGGTCCTCAGAGGAACTTTTCATCGCAAACGTCATGCTAACTGATTAAAAGGAAAAGCTACGCGGGTGAGATAATTTTAGATGTTTTCTATTGTGATACTGGCGAAGTGGTCGGTTTTACATAGCCCTCACCGACCCAACCAAGTTATACCAGCGACCGGACAATGCTACTCGTGTAATAAAGATGGTATTTCACCGTAAATTGTCATATTTATTCAACATGGCTTTATATATATGAATGATACAAGAAGCAAAATATGTCTTTCGGTTTCGATTATGAAGGGATAATAGTTCACGAAAAAATCATTTCATGGCCCGGAAAAATTGGAATGTCGAGTTTTATGGCCAAATATTTATTTTCATTCATTCACATTGTTTAGTTCAGGAAATAACAGGGTTTTAATAATACTGCATTGCTATTTTATGAAGGAAAAAGGATGTGAGACTAGCCAAGATTGGGATTTGGCTTATTTTGGTTGGTGACATCCCCAACCGCTTCCGGTATGTTAATAGTAAGGACATTTCATAGCTTGTCCTATGACGTACTTATTACAAATTTGGAAGCTGCGGCCAAGGTCCATATTGGGCGAATTTTTACTGCATACTTCCTTGTTTATTCCTCCGTTGGAAACCGTGGTAAACAGACTTCTGGATGATTACAGGCTATGGAGTCGTTTCCAGTGATATGGTGTTCATTTCTGCTCGTTAATGTTCAGTTTCTTGTCTCGAAAGTAGGTGAGTATCTTCTCTTAATCATAAGAATCTTTGTACTGTTTGAGAACGTCCTGTTTCAACAGCTTCAGTTGCCATACAGTTTGTGTAGTTACGTATGTTCGCCAAAGTCAAAAAGAAAAACAGTGAGTTATGCACGTTTTATTATTACTGCTACTGATAAAATCCGTGTCAAGTAAGACGAATTTATGAATGCTAGCGTGTCTAGAATTATCAAGTTGATATTTATAATATTCTACCACGAATGACTCCTCTTCCAAACTTTACTCTTTTCCTCCAAACCTGGGTTCTCTCATATTTTCCCATGAATTTCTATTAAAAGGGGTATTGAACTCTAAGCCATATGAGATATTTCGTTTTATTTCATAATCGGAGTAAAATAACCGTCAATTATTGAGAAGAATCAGGAGCTGGGTGAATAGGGGAATGGATATCTGCTAGTCTGTGCTGTTTTTCATTTTTATCTATCAAGGCCGATGATATTTTCCATTAGATATCAATACGATAAACTTGGAAGCCTTCAGAAGTGTAAATATGCTGCATATCAGTGTGCATATACATTTTTCTTTTCTTCTATAGTTCTGAAAATTTACCAGACCTTTTCGCATAGTTTAGTGATAAATATGTTGGTGTTTGAGCTTGAGAGAGAAGTCTTTATGTGTGATAGCAGATTACAAACTTGATTGGTTGGCTTTAGAAAATATTTTTTACTCACTTACGTCTACCTCTCTTTTGGTTTCTTTTATTTCAATAGGGTTTTTTTTATTTATTCAGTACACCAAACATAACTTCCAACTCTAACATTACTACGCCACTACTTTAAAATTTTTATCGTATTTTACCAAAACTGACACGCACTAAGTTAAACATAACTTACACTTCTACATTTACAATTGAAATCACATCTATATTACTATTGGAAAATCAATAGCCTCAGTTTGGTGTGAAAATGTGCGCAGATATTTGTTCATGGACATTATCTGTTCTAAGATAAACAGGAACGAAAAGGTTTTTAAAAACAGCTGAGCAGTTGGTGAGTGGAATGTTCACTCTTCATTGTTCTCTGGCATGACTATGAACAAACAGACATGTCCCTTTTTGGTAAAGCCACAAAAAGCTCTTTCATCTTGAAGTTAAACAAAAACTTATCATAGTGCACAAAGGGTTTGAAATTGGTGAATAATTTATTTGTGGATATTCCTCTGGTGAGTTTTCAGTCAGGTGATGCATTTAGACCAATTGCTGACAAGCAAAAGTATTTAACAGATTATAAACATATACATAATACAAGCAGTTACCTAACTAGTTATAGGTTTACAAAAGGAAAAAATCTGAATAAACAAAACAACAACCTGTGCCTGCATTTATACTTTATTGTAATTTTTATAACATCTGGAAGTTTTGGAGGAATTCTCATCAATCTTGTTAGTTTTATTATCAAGTGAGGGGCAAACCTTGCCAAATTATATTAAAAGTACATGTAGACATGATCATCTGGGACTTAGAACTAATTTAGCGGTTAAGTTGTGAACATAAAGGAGTGACCCAATTTTTTTATATGGTGTTTTTTTACAAGTGCCTTTCACTAGTTACCTGCACAAGCCAAATTCCACTATTTTCCATTTCTACATATATGTCATATTTTACCTCACAGTCGCTTTATAGTTGATAAATATTTGCATTGTAATGTGATGATCTTTGTTTACAAGGTTTCTCTTGCTTTCAGAATGCATTTTTATGTGAACACAAGTTTTTCTAATAAGAATAAAGATATGTGGCAATGAATATCCCAAGTTCACTTTTATGAGAAAAGCACAGGATTATTTTCGTCCACTAAAAAGTTACTGATTGATCCAGCTGCCAATGTTTACATAAGATAATTGAATTAAATCAATCAGCCAATAAACTTGCATTGTTCCCATGGTTGTTGTTTTGCAGTAGATAGTAAAAAGTTGAAGTGATTCACGGTATTAGAGTATGTGCTTTACCTAAAAGGTAGCATTAAAAGCAACAATGCTAAGTCTACACTGTATTAAGTCTGGCGGTCGTTTTTGCATTGTTATTTTTCCAAGATGATGGCATCACACTTTGGCAATTTCAGGACAACTAATTACCACAGTGTCTACACTTGAGTGAGTGAGTAAGTGTCAGTGATTATTTGCATATCGGAGTCCTCATAAAATTTTTTTTGTTAGCTTCAGGTTCCGCACATTACAAATGAACAAGGTTGTACATGAACAAGCTAAAGTTGCCTGAAGGGATGTCCTTGTGAAGAGTGTGCCAAAAGATAGCTACCTCAGTGTTTTGCTTTATGAGTAGCAATTTTCCACATATTTGCACATACTATAAATTGGTTTTTACCTGACCAGCTGAGACCAAATACATTGTGTTAATGTTGAACTTCTTGAGAATGATTTTATTATTGACATTTTCTTTTACATATTATATATGTACAATTATATGAGTACATTGTTCATGTCTATTTTGAACTCATCCCTCTTGGCCAGTGTTTGTTTGTGTTTGATTGTAACATAATGATATTGCAATTTTCAGACAGATAACCTGGCCTTACTGTATGTTGTATTAACTGGTCACTTTCTTTGTAGATGCAAACATCACATGGACTCTTCCTTCTCCACAACGTGGTCCAGTTAGCAATACAGACATCTCAGTTCGTACAACTTTCAAAGTTTTAGATGGTAGTTCTTCGGAGTTGCGTTTGGAATGGGACTTTACCTTATCTGGTGAATCACTTTTTCGTTTGTCTTGGAAAATAGATGGCAATGACCTAATTGGGACTAAAACTGCATCTGGAGCCGTTAGATTATTTCCAGTCTTTCAAGGACAATTTAGCATCAGTCCTAATGATCGTGCCACACTCATAATCCACAATGCAACAGCTGCTGATGGAAAGGAAATCACATGCATTGTGAGCACTGATGTAAGGGATTGGAGTGATGTAATTAGTGTCATCATAAAAGGTGAGTGTTTATTTTGTTGCTTTACTAAATGTATATATGTATGGCTTATTCAAGTATCTTTAGGATCATTTTGCGTACTCCACAAGGGAATTTGTATCATGGTTGCTGTTGACTGTATATAAACAAGTACAGTAACAGTGCATCTGTGGTGTGAGGAAGAAAATCAAAGTGGATGTGTGATGGGTAATTGTGGAGGATTAAGAAATTTTTAGATGTACATGTTATCGTAGCAAATATTTTATTACTGAAAAGTGACCTTCCATCAGTAAATCTCATCATACCTCTTTTGATCACATAATAGGGGAATTCCTTCTTTGAGGGATAAATTTGGTTATATTTTACAGTTGTTTTTTTTTTCAGATTGTAGGCTGTAGATTAGAACCCATTTCACATAGATTTTACATTGTTGATAAATGAGAAAGAAGGAAATGAAATGGTTTGATGCTATCTTTTTGTTCTGTTCCACTCAGTTTTGCTATAATTCTCTGGAGTGCTGAAAGTGTGTAAGCAAAATCATATGTCTCTAAATCTTTTTCCCACATTTGGCAAAAAATCATTATGAAATAATAAGAGAGAAAAATAAATCTGTTCTTGGGCCCTCTCCTAAGGACAGGATATGTTGATGAGTAGTTGTAGCAACTGATTCAGTTGAATTAGAATTTTATGTATATTCTTCTTCACACTTGGAACCAACATCATTTGGATAAAGTGGTGGAGTCAGACATACACACAAAAATGGCTCTGAAATACTACATAAAAAGTTTGACAAAGTGGACAGTAAATTACATAATCAATTAACGATCATCCACTTATCATTTCACAAAAGGTGGTTGGGCAACTTGTTCCATTCCTTGTTGATCCTCACAAAGAAGGAGTATTAGGTGTAGTACTCTCCTCAACACTCAAGTGTCCTCCAACCCAGTAATTTGCATCTCTCTTTATTGTACATCTTGTCTGTTTTTGACCAAAAACTATTTTTGATGCTCTTCATTGTATGTTTTCAATGGCTACATGTAAAATCAAAGAAGCTATCCGCATTCAATGGGAGAGACCTACACTTAATCACCAATTTTATCATGTTAATTTAAAACTTTCCTTGTACTGGTAAATGCATACATTGTTTTGTTACCATTGTTTGTTTTGTCCAATCAGTATTTTGGTACACACTTTAAATTCAACTTTGTACTTTGTACTATTCAGAACTGAAGATGACAGAAGAACTGTCAAAACATGTTTTTAAAAAGTTTCATTCATTTTCTTAAATGTCATTCAAGTGTATTACATTTTTTTCTTCCATGCAATTTTCTGCTATCAGTTCCAGCAAAAATCCATCAAATTAGAGGTGAACAAACTGTTCTTGAAGGTGGTAACTTGCAGTTAACATGCAAAGCATCCGGTAAACCAGAAGCAAACATCACCTGGACGAAAGAGAAGACAGGGAATCATGGAAATAGTGTGCTTCAAGTAGGAAAGGTGCTGACTATAACAAAAGTTAGCAGGAATGATTCAGGAACTTTCAACTGTATAGCATATAATGGTTTTGGTGAAGCAGATAGCCAAACAGTTCATGTGAATGTCACTTGTGAGTATGCATTGAAAAAATTTTAACCATGTTGCTAAAAAGATAGGCACTTTCCATTTCTCTTTTGTGTTGTAATGTGTGCTGTCATTTACTTGGATTGATGTGTCAGATGTACTTGTTCCCTTTTGGTGACAATTGACTCTGTGTATATTTGTGTACTAGATACTGTTTCATAATCTGATTTTTACTTTCAAAATTGATCTACAGATCCACCCAAGATTGTTAAAACTAAAACTGAATATTTTGTGGGCGTAAAACAAAGTGTAACTCTTATATGTGAAGCAGAAGGAAACCCTCCAGCTACTTACAGTTGGATTCCATGTGACTCAGAACAAGGTTGTGACAAGAATACTCTTCATATTTCACAAGTCCTTAATGATGCCAACTATACCTGCAGAGTGGCCAATGTACATGGAAATGATTCAAAAACTGCCAATGTTTGTAAGTCACATGTACATTGTAGTCATGTATCTAACAGCTCTATCTTCATACATGTGCCAACATGACATTTTGTTCTCAGAGTTGAACCAGGGGTTAGTCTGTTGGGTTGTAAAAGCCCAAATAGCTTTTACTTTGTCTGTGGATAACTCTCTGTTTCCTTTAAATAATTACAATGTATATACACAATATTGATTATTGCATATGTATTACATGTAAAATACAAAGAAAGCAGTGCAGTAGTTTAAGCTTCAGATGGCTTACACAGAGATGAGTATCAAAAGTTGGGGAAAAACTATAGTCAGGGCTTCTGACAAGGTACAGGAAAAATTGTAATTGTGTGGAATGTTTTTTTGGGAAAATGGAGATGGGGTTTTAGTTTTTTTATCTTTTAGTCATCGTAAGCTGAAGTACTTAGGACTTGCATATTTTACAGTGTACATCAATTTTGTAATGTTTTCATTAAAGCAAGAGAAGCCAGATGACACCTTGCTGCATCTCTATATTTTCCTCAAAGCCATGCACTTGAATTTGAAAGCAAAAAGTCAGTTTGAAATGAGCAACTGACTTTTCCCCTAAATTGTTTTGCTCTAGTATAAGAACATTTTCAAAATTTTTGCCAGACTGTTTCTCTTGTTCATGCTTAGAAAAAAAAGACAACAACAAAATCTGTCATTCAATGAGCAATGAACAAAATCCACAGATAAGAAATATGATGAGAATTTGACCAATGCCCGGGATTATGTAAGCTATGGCAGAAACAGAGGTGTCAATTGTCTCTGATGTTGAATAACCCTAGAATGGTCCTTAAGCTTTTACAAAACCCTGGTTTTCAAACAGATTACCTTTAGCAATAAAAAGATTGAGTAAATCTTGTAGTAATGATTTTTCTCCTACTTCACAGACATTGGAGGAAATGTGATTAACATAACTATTGTCATCACAAGTGAAACATGTATAGATGGAAAATACAACCAATCCTTATTACTGGAGAAATTAAAAAAACCAGTGAGTTAATGTACATATAACCTAGATATTGTTCTCAAAGCTATTAATTTAACATACACTAGCTTACATGGACAGATTTTTTTGTCGCAAATAAACTGTGTGCCTGTGTTGAACTTCTCTTAACCTGTTAAATTATTAATTATAGTTGTCACTGAGTGTTGGTCACTTCAGGGTCAGAGACTGATGTGCTGGCAGTATTGTGATTGAAAGGAAATTTGGCTCGTGGAGAATGTGTGGAGAATATTTCATTTAATTTTACAGTGTTTCTTGAATTCCTAGATTGTATGCAGTCTGTCAGAATTCTGTCAAATCTTGAACTTCAAAGCTTGTTACAATATTCTTATTATTTAGTGTTAGCCTAAGGCAATAAGAGGCCTGTTGCTTTCTTTCCAAATTTATAAAATAAGAGGCAAGTGACAGGAAGAAGAACAATTATTCATTGAAGTAGCTTTCTGTAGAAACAACTGATAAATACTCAGAGACTGATTCTCAGTAAAACAGCCATTATCAATTTAATACATGATGTACATGTATTTGGTGTCATCCTCATTTGTTCTTATATGTGTAATACATGTACACTAACATTTTAAGACAAATGATTTAATTACTTACTTGCAGCTTGAGGAGGCTTTTGCCGATAAACCTGGCTATCAAGGAGTGCAGTTGATAGGTGTGAGGTATGGGAGTTAATGGGATTAAGACGATTGCCAGTTGCTCTCGCTTCCAAATATTTAAATTTAGAAATTGTATTATTTGCTTTTTTGTTATCTGTTTCCCATTTCATGTCACTCTAACCCTCAGTTAATGTCTGTCTTAAGGTGTGGAAGTATCACTGTTGACCTTGCACTAACATTCAACTCCACTACAAAGGAACAAGATGTTCTCATAACACTTAATGATGCTGTGAAAGATGGAAAGCTGGGAGAGTTTAGTGTGGGTGCCATAAAAGGGACAAGGCCTGATGTGGGACCAACAAGTAGAGGAACCCCAACACCAACTGATGGTCCCTCTGAGGGTAAGTCTTCATAACACTTCCTATGAAATTTTTGCATGTTGATAAATGAATGCCCTTGCCATGTGCTTGATTGGAAGCATGTTTTTAGGGGTGAGAAACATGTTTTTGAAAGTTACAATAGTTTATGCAGAATTGTTACTGTGGCAGGTTTTTACAGAGATCTGAAAGCTTTCTGTATAATGATAATGATAACTATGACAACAAGAGCTACAATAATACACTTTACTTTACTAGGGTAAAATTATGGGGTAGGGGCAATTGTAAACACCAGTGATAACCTTTTTTAAATAATAAGTTACAATTACTGGTTATATTTGCACTTGAAGCTCATTTATGGATTCAGTTATCTCGAAATCCAAAACTCGATTTACTCTTAAGACCCCATTGCTGCCATGACATTGCCAACTTCTGCTTCATCTGCTTAAAGGAAGATTGATGTCTTTCTATCTCACTAACATCGCTAAATTAGCCTTAGAGCTTACGAGCAGTGTATTTGAACTACGAAATCAAGTAGCAGATGTAGATCATTCACATAATGGGATATTTAGAGCAGATATGAACAACCCCCAATAGAAGAATTACATAGTAACATAATTTCATAAGTTCGTGAACAATATCAGCCATCCAGGCAAAGTTATGGGTTGTGATTGCTCCATTCTGCTTCTTGTTGCTTGTAAGGAGTATGGTTCTCTAATTAGGTGTGGTCCTTTTCTTGAAACATGGAGATGAAGATAAATAAATAGGATTTATATGGAAAGTATTTCACATGTTAATCTCGTTTTTGAATCTAGACCAAATTCTATCAATTTTTATAAAATCTCTGTATGTTCAAAATATATTCTGCACAAGATATCCACAAGCTCGCCATAGAATCACTTTGATTTAATTTCGTGACCACCTTTGGCTTTAAGTTTCACTGTGCTTATATTCTTAAATCATCTACTCTAAACTTATTTAAAATGTCTAAAGCAAAAGAAACAACATAATCGTACTTGAAATGATAACTTTTCACGCGAGAAAAATCTATCCGCAAATTTGTAGAGTTGGGCACCCCAACTGTTAGTTCTTAGAACAGGTATTAATGACCTGCATTTTCAAAAATATCAACGAAAGATGTTTCGTTTTGTCTTGCCTTGAATAGCTTGCTAATGCGTTGGCCAAGGCAGTGACTCGTATTGGTTTATGTGGAAGGGTTATAGGAAGACAAACTGTGGCTTTGTACGAAAGAGATGGTTGAAACGGCTAACAAGAGTTTGAAGCAGCACCTTTTTTAATCTTGAATACGAATTTATCCCTCTATTTGATTCCTGAGCCAAAATTACATCTGCTATTATGACAATTATAACAGAGAAGGTCACTTTGCTCTTTTTCTACCCGAGCGTTACAGTTTTCGGTGCTGAAAAATTTTTTGCATATTTTTTTACAAGGAATAAGACATATGACTTTGCAGAAACTATAACGTATATTGTGACTCAAAACTATTGGGAGAGAGAGCGAATACAGCTCGTGAGCTGTCTGTGTTATTGCTCCATAGCTAAACTCACGAACCGTTAATATCTTTACAACAGTGAGAGGATAGCTGTTCAGTAAGATCACTTCCACACTTAGTTTTCCATGCTTTCTTATTTTTATTTGTCTGTTTCACCATGTAGGTGTACGTGTATATTCAGTCGTGTTTTTCTTTTAATTCCTTTTGAATGCGACTGAACAGTTTGTTTAACGGTAACATTTTGAAAACCTTATCATAGCATTCAGGTGACAGTCATTAGACCCTGTGTGAAACCAGGTTATGCCTCAGTGGGACTTCCAGAACTATGAACAATTTCTTAAGGAAATATTTACACAGTTCACTCATGATTTCATTGAAATATCACCTGTCCAAACATAGTGATAGAAAGCGTAGCTTCTAGATTGCTAATTACACTTAGCTGTACTTATCTTGAATCATTGACGGTTTGTGTCTCGTAGGGTTCGCCTGGTGGATCATTTTGATCATTGTGTTAGCGGTAGTAATCTTTCTGGTTTTAGTGGTCATACTTGTTAAAAAGAAAGGCTCATGCTCTCTTCCCGTGAACAATGGAAAGCGTCCAAGGGGTGAGTATTTTCCATTTTAATCTATCTTTTGATTGTAGACCAATTTTAATCGATTTTGTAGTTAGGGTGTCGGGGATAATGAAATGTTTGTTTGGCATATTCTAAAATTATTTTATCAATGAACATAATTTTCTTTGAAATTATGGACCATGAAGCATTCGTATACACTGTACATCCCAACTTGTCAGAGATGTGGTCATGTAGAGACTGAAGTCTGTTGACACGAAACTTATTTCTTCTGGGATCATTACATTACCGAGTTTAAAATTTATCATCTTTCTTACGATGGTAACTTACTTGACGCTTTCAAAATCGCCGACTGTAGTAGTCTGCGGGACGTGTATGAACATATGAACCTTGTGATGGCTTTGTTCACCGTCTCAGGGTCGGTACCTCATATGTTTTCACTGTTGTCTTCCTTTTTGTTTAATTTGTTATAAATAGGCAGTTGTTATTTTTGAAACTGCAAATTGCACACGCCCTACAGGCTCCCGACATTTTGTCATTCTGAAAAATATGCATATGTTTTTCATGGTGACCAAAGGCTAGGAAATGGTCAGGGAAAAACTTTCAAGGAAGTGGAGAAAAGTCAGGAAAATTTATTTTGTCAGAGAAATTGTACGTCTTTAAGAGATGTCATGGAAAAGTGAAATCCCAAGTGAAAGAAACTCATTCAGCTTGTCTTGGCCTCTTCTGTATGAAAGATGACAACGCCTAACATTTTGCGACGTCAATGTTACTTGTGAATATTGTTCAGTATATTTGATTGACGCTAATAAACATACTGTTTCCCTTGTAATGCAAGCTCGAGTGGTGTAGGAATGAAATTGTTCACCTACCTCTTTCTATTTTCACAATTTTCTAACATTCAAACCGTATTTGGTACAATTCATCCAACATGAAACATTTTGGTTTGGAAGGATATTTTTTATTCATTGCACGACAACTGGCTGATATTGGGTTTCCAAGAAAATCAATGCCTTTTTTCGGAATTACCAACTCATATACACTGCATGTGATTTGCTGAAAACAAAGAAAATAAATTCGTGGGGAGGGTGGCTGTAAGGCGAGGTTGGAGGCCATTCTTAGGACCTATATTTTATTAGAACTGTTAGTTCAGTTGGTCGGAAATTTCATATTTGTCAGGGAAAAGTCAGAGATTTTCAAACACGTCTAACTGTATGTCGCTTTTTTTTTTTTTTTTTTTTTTTTTTTTTTTTTTTTTTTTTTACACGCTACTGTGAGAAGTCCACTCCGATGAAGGACGAGGCATAGCGATGTAAGTGTTATTTAATGGCTGTTTTTTTTCTGTTACCTAGGAGTCGTTTGTTTTTGTTTGTTGACAACCACTGGTTGTTTGATTGTTTCGCTTTACGTATATTTATTCAGCTTTGTTTTAAATTTCTTTAAATGCGAATAAACATTTTGTTTAACCATTTCCTTTTAAAAACCTTATATCAGAGGTAAGGTAGCAGAGGGTTTCAATTTAAAGAAAAGTCACTGTACATTGTAGGGAAGCGGACAACCAGTACGCAGCTGCGGGTCCTAATGTCAACTATCGAGCCTCCAATCCATCGTCTGAGCCTTCAGTGACTTATGAAGTTGCTATTAAGAGTTCTGAGGGAAGAAGAGGGAATAAAGCAGGTGCACCGAGAGAGCAGCTTCCAGAATATGCAGTGGTCGATAAAACCAAGAAGAAAAAGAAGGTAAGGTTCCGCAATGAAGGAGCTCTAGTAAACGGATCTTACCTTTTGATTGTGACCAGATCCCAGTAAAGTTTGTTTCATAACCGAATGATCAAACACCTGTATCACTTTTCTCTGTACCATTATTTATACTTACTCAAGACTGCATTCCGCTGGTAAAGAAGTTAAGATGCAAAAGTCGATACTTCATAGACTGTAAGGAGTGGTGTGGACTTCTTTTAGAGCGCGTCTGTACAAGAGAAAGGAAGCACTATAAAAATACTTCCACCAAGCCATTTACTGATAAAAGGAACGATAAGGAAATTTAAACGTTTAAATTTTGCAATTGTTTAAGTCAGTTACCATGGAAAACCAAGGCGTGGTGCCATTGTTGTGGTTAAAAGTTCATGCTTGACAACGGGCGTCGATGTTTGATATCAGTTAGACAGCATTCGTTACCATGCCTACTCCAAATCATTTTCCGCCCACAACGATACACACCTATTCGTAGTCCTCTGCTTGTTCGCGTACGTGAACCCACCGACCGAAAAAGCGAGTCTCCTCCTTTTGGACTCTTGCATCATTCCAAAAGTAAATTTATTTTTGATGAACCGTTGTTAGAAGAATACCTACGATTGTCTGTTTCGTTCAATTACAACCTGTTTTTCTTTGTATCGCGGGCAGACACCTAAACCCGGCGAGCTTCAGTATGCTGAGCTTGGTGAAATTACTGGTCGTGGACAGAAGGGAACAATGCCACGTGTTAGTGGTACGGATACTGTGTATGCGGACATTAAATCGTAGAGGATGTATGCAGCTACTGTACAGCTCAGAGATACTTGGCCCTAAATACGCGTTGAAAAAGCGCGCACACGCGAGTAGTTTTTTCAAACGCACTCAAAAAACGCGCGCGAAATAAGCTCTAAGTATGTAGGAAGCAGTCTTTTGTGTTACCCTTTGTTTAATTTTATATTACTGAAAACATTGCGTTTTAGCTTGTATTTAGCATTTTAGCACAGATTCCAGCGCTATTTCACGGGTGATCTTTCTTTCACATTTTAAGAATTTTCATTATTAACTGGGTCCAATTCAAAGGGTTGCGAATTGCACTAGTGACTGACATTTTGTAACAATGACTTTGCTTAAGAATTCGACTTTGCTAAACAATTACTTTGCTTAAGACATCCAGAATTTTTCTAGTGTCCATGCTGATGGCAGTGACACAACCATTTAAAAAGGAAAAACCTCTTCTTTGCCAGGTGCCATCACAAGAATCTTGTTTCCTGTCAGCTTTAAATGCAGTCAACCAACCTTTGTACTTTGAATTAAGTTCCCACTGCCGATTGTAAATGCAATTTCCTCTTTGACCTTTTGAACTCATTTAAGACACAAAAAAACAGGACCAGAGACGAATAAATTTTACACTTCGCAGCTTCTTCGCGCTACGTTTACCTCGTGGTTTCATTTGCCTAGAGGGGGGCTAAACAATGCACCTGGCATACCCCAACGAAGGCGCGGTTACTTAGATACCTTGAATAAAAAACACTGAAAGTGGAAATGCGATCGTCGCAGTAAATTTTCCAATTTAAGCAATTAGAAAGAAGAAGCCTGAAAAAAAAAAAAATCAGGGCTTCAACAGGATTCGAACCCGTGACCTCCGCGATACCGGTGCGACGCTCTACCAACTGAGCTATGAAGCCATACATTGGGAATGAGGTCAATTTATTGAGTTCATATCTTCCCGTACAGTGAAATGATGTGGAGTTTATATGAATTATTTCATATAAACTCCACAAAAAACACTGAGTTGTCCTGCTATAAAAAGCTTGGCCGTTTTTTGAGACGATGAGTTTCTCAACTGATTTTAGATGTTGACGCAATCTTTTCAATCTTTTCATGTCAAAATGAACTTACTTTACTGTATCCTCAAGTATTCAAGGACTTTTTCATAAAATTCAAGCACTGCTTCTCCAAATTCAAGGAGTTTTCAAGGAGAAAATCATTTTCAAGGAGTTTTCAAGGACCTAGCAGTTTTTCAAGGAGTATTCCAGGCCCGTGCGAACCCTGTGATACCACCGGAAATTTCATCCAAAAGTGTTGCAAATTGCACCAGTGATTGATATTTTATAACCATGACTTTGCTTAATTAAGGGTTCGACTTCCAGAATTTTTTCAGTGTCCATGCTGATGGCAGTGACAACCATTTAAAGAGGAAAAACCTCTTCTTTGCCACGTGCGTGAGCACTTGGTCACTGATGGGACCTCTCACATTTTCAGACTTAACGTAATTATCCACAATGTCGCACTCTATGTCCTAATGAGTGTTTTTCTTCACAATGGAGGCAATTCAGTCACCATTCAAAGTTACAAAAAGGGTAAAACAAAAGACTGCCTCATACATACTAACGAGCTTCTTTCACGCGCGTTTTTTGAGTGCGCTTGAAAAAATTAAACGCTTGCTCGCTTTTTTTTTAACGCTCTTTTCGCGTGCATTTAGGGCTAAGTACCTATG
Source organism: Pocillopora verrucosa (assembly GCF_036669915.1). Lineage (NCBI taxonomy): Eukaryota > Metazoa > Cnidaria > Anthozoa > Scleractinia > Pocilloporidae > Pocillopora > Pocillopora verrucosa. The sequence continues at coordinate 10,419,810 of NC_089317.1, forward strand.
AGCTGTACCGTTTTTTCTCTATGTGCCTGTTCCTTCAGATGCTATCAAAACTGCTGAAGTATTCTGCTACATGGAAAAACATAATGCATAGATTTAAATTTGTTCTCAAAAATGTGAGAAGTTTCAAATCATGTGGCGTCTTATCGCCGGCCGGAAGTACCACTATAAAGCTACAGAAAAGTCGTAGTTCACATCATCCTATTCAGGAAAATCTTAATTTAGTTCATTTTCGACGACCTAATTTTCGCCTTCGCGATAAACAAAACTAGTTTGGTTAATATATTAACGTGAGCGCATTCCATGTAGCAACGTATGAAAAATAACCACTCGATACCACGTCCTTTTCGTAAAAGAAAGAAAGAAATCCCGGAAGCAATTTTAAGTCTTTTTTTCTTTTTTTTTTTTTGTCAAGTATCTGTGTTCATTCCTCAAACTTAGAAAACATTGAACACCTTTGATTCTTCGCGAATGTTTACAATTTTAGTGCTTAGGAGATCAAGAACCGTAAGAATACGAGAACCACAAACTCAGCTATGTTGCTCTCAGCTTGGTAATGTTTTCCCATTGACGGCACAATAACATTTTTTCTTGAAGAGCATTGTTTTCTAAGCTTGACAGTAAATCAGTTTTTGCTTAATTTGGGAAAGTGGAATGTACTTCAGCAGTTTTGTATGCACAGCTGGTTGAACTTGTTCAGCGAGCTTTCAATTTTTCCTTTAATTAGCTCTTTAGCGTATAAAAATTTAGAATAGATATTCTAGCGGAACCGCTGCAACTTAAAAGTATTTTTTCCTAATAATCACAAAATGGTGCTACCTAGTGGCTAAGCAATTGATTTTCACATTATTTTAAACATCCCACAATTTATCCAATAATTTGTTGGGTGAGTAAATTTTATAAAAAACCGCAGTTTAGTAGAAAAATTCGTAATATCCGATTCGAGATGTGCAAGGATGTGTGGCGAGTCGAATGTGATGACCCTCTTTCCATGTCTTTCTTTCTTGGTGAAATTGGAGCAGATCGTAGATATAAACGAGCGCCTCTAATGTGAAGGTTATTTCCTTTAATTAGTAAATTTGTGAAAAAACCATTTCAGTGAAAGATCTGGGAAATTTTGTGTGGGTTTGTCTTTTGAGGCACTTTTTTTGTTATGTTTCCCCGTTCAAATAATCTCTTAAGATTTCAGCGCTATTTTTAGTCAAGGGTAGAATCATTAATTGTTGATTTTTTTTTTATATGAGGATGTTTGGAGTATAATATCATTATATAGTATCGCGTAAGAGCATAATACTTACATAATACTGGGTGATTTCAAAAGAGCCATAGAGTACCACAACCTACATCTTAAAATAGCTAAAGAAGTAGGAGACAAGCATGGGGAGGGTAAGGCTTATTGCAATCTTGGCAATGCTTATGACAGTCTGGGTGATTTCAAAAAAGCCATAGAGTACCAGAACCTACATCTTAAAATAGCTAAAGAAGTAGGAGACAAGCATGGGGAGGGTAAGGCTTACTTGGGAATTTTGCACTTGGCATATTTTTCTTTGTGATTGTGATTTGTCTTTCCATTTATTTTGATTAATCGTAATGTGAATTTTCCTCGATAAATTAAGCGTAATTTCTCTTTGATTTTTTTTAATATAATTGTCTAGTATGGGTGTATCTTCTTTCTCAAATGTTTAAATGGTAGAAGAACTGAAAAAATCTTTACTATTGATTTTGCCATCAGGTAAATTAAGAAGGAATTAATTTATATGCTTAGACCTTTCTTTTTTGTAGTGTTGAATTAGTCGATTGGTAGTTTTTTTCCACTCTTAACAGTTCTAAGTATATGCTGTGTTTAATGGCGCAAATATAACCAAAATAATGAGTATAACTAGTGATTACACAGCAGATGATTGTAGTCAAATCACGTGATTGAAAATTTGAATCAGTTCCTAGTTTTAGAACACGTTTGTAGGTGCTTGCACGGCACATTGAACACATGAGAGATCTTTTCTCGATTTATTGCATTAAATTACTGTAGAAGTGTTTTTGATCATAGCAAATCATTTGAACGAGTTCCTGTTACGAAGGATTATGATGAAAAAAAAAATGTTAAATCATTGTATTCTATGAAGTTGTAGCTAATTTTAAGGTAATAATTTTTTTATATTCATGAAAAGTTTAGATTTCAGTAGATTTACTGCTATATTGTAGCCACGTCAGTAAGTTTTTATCAGTTTCAAACTGCATGGCATTGTACCAGCCAAGCAGTGGCTATCGAGTGTTACCTGGAGTAAGAACATCGCGCAGCCTGCCTATTGTTTTAGAGAAATTTACTTCCAGATTATAGATCTGTGGTAATTTTGGCGAAACTTGACCTGGAGAGAGCTCTTATCGTTCAAAGATTACGTGCGTTTCCCTTCCCGATCCTTTGAAAGATACAATTCGGATTGAATTAAAATCCAAACCGGTGATCACCTGTTGTTCAGAGGGAGGTTCTTACTCAGGAATTACGAGATATGGTAGCCTATTAGCTGCTTCACTTTATTAATAAGCTTATTTACAGTAACTACAGTTATAATAATGGCATTTATATTTACTGCAAACAGTTCTAATCAGTGCGAGACAGTTGCCCTTAACTTTCTATTTTGCTGTCCATCTATGGTGAGGCGTGGTCGTTCCATTTGTAATAGTGACGCGACTCTCTCTGCAACGTCCTTTAGAAATGGGTATTTGTCACGCTGATACTGAAGTACTATCAATTGTAGCTTCTATATTGTGTAGAATTTATGCTTAATAAATGCTGATAAAATCAATTCGGATGATTTTGTTTGGTGTTTTAAATAATCATTTGAAAGCGAAGGATACAGGTGCGCCGTGAAAATTGCAACTTCGAAAGTTGTTTACAAATTTCCTTTACAAGAGAGGTGCTTAAATAAAGAGTCGACACAACATGTTAAGTCACAGCAAACAGAAAGCGGGAGAATCATAGGTAAATTGAGACTTCAAAGAAAAGTCTACACGACGAAATCGTTGACGTTTGCTTTGAGCTGCTTGTTGTAAATTTTCATGTCGATAAATTGCAACAATTTGCTTTAGAGGATGATGACAATGGATATGAAATTTATTACAGAGGGGACAACATTTGTTTGTGAGTAACAAAAGAAGGTCTTAAAACAACTCAGAAAACAAGTGGTCAATTTGTTTTCAAACTTTTGTTGCCTCAAATTGATTAACCCTTTACACCCTGAGATCATTTTGCATCTTCTCTATTCTATTCTCTATAAATTTCCAATTGCACTTGAAGGAGAATTTGTTCAACAATCAATGGGTTTTTAACTTGGTGATCATTTCCTTTGTTCTCATGACCTTATTGTTTCATTCAGGGGTAATACTGTGAGGAGAATTTAGTTGTTAGTCACTCCCAGGGGCTGAAGGGTTAAATGATGCAAAAGTATAGCATGAATACAATAGTTTTAAACAAATTACTAATTTTTGCATAAAAAGTGAAGTGAGTTGCAGGAAACACCATGATCTGGAGAAAACAGAGCAGCCTGCTTTGCAGAAGAATATAGAAAACCTCCATTTCAGGTAATAAGGGTGAGGATACATGAAGGAAACTCAAAATTAGTTAGCTTTTGGAGCAAGCTTAATGTTGGACAAGTCAGAATAGCAAAGTGGTGCATTGAACTATCCAGCATGTTTTTCTCTCACAAGATGGGGGTTTTAATCTTCTTGTGTTTCCTTTGAATCATTTAATTCACCTTAATCAAGTCCATGCTATTAGCCTTTGTCCTTGAAACACACACACTTTCACACTTTTATTTTTCATTTTCTTACATATTACAAGATATTCCTTTGACCCGCGGATAGCAAATGATAATTGAGGCTGGTCAAATTTGTTTATTTATTTATTTTTACTGACTTAATTTAATTACACTGGAAATAAAACAGAAATGAAGAAATATAACAAAGTGTAAATAAATCCCCACCTTATGTAAGGTTTCCTTATCTTTCATAAGTCAGTGGATGTAGTCTTGCATCCAGGTCATATTGCCAGCATCTCATCATGATCTGGTACTTGGTGTTTGTGAAATGGAAATTATATGCTTCTTAGCCATTAAAATATTCAAATGAAATCAGGAAATTAACAATTAGGACATCAATCACGTGTGGCCCAACATAAGCTATCTTGGAAGGAGCTAAAGACGAATGATGAATGGAAAATGTTTGCCATGATATATTTGGCATCAGTTTTTTAAATAGCGAAGTCTTTAGGACAAACAAGAGGGTACACCAACTTGCAACTTATCATCCACAGGTTGTGATTTAGGCATTCTTTATCCTTGCTGAAGTTAGTTGGAAATTTTCCTGCCATCTATTTGTGGAAAGGGTGAACCTCCTAAAGATAAACAAGAAATTTGTAAAGCCACTGGTAAATAAAACTAAATTATATATTTCATATTGATCTCATTTTGCCTCAGTGACCACAGGAGCATATTCATGATAAATAATGTATATGGTGTGTGACATGTTTAATATCACTTTTATAACCATAGGTTACTAACAAATTCATTTACACAATTAAAGTGGAAACATCAATTTATCCTCACAGAAGGTCCACATTTAAATCAAGAAGGTGAGTGCTAGTTTTACAACAGAATGTTAGATAACTTAAACCACAACAGTGAAACTAAATGAAGATTTAAATGTTCATAAAATGACATATGCATAATAAATAATACACGATTCAAATAATATAGTCTGCAACCACATGACAGAAGGATGATTTATATGGTCAATTTAGACAAAACAATTTTCACAACATATCTGTTCCTTGATGTTTAAATAAAATGCCTTTTTTTCACTTTTACAATTCCATAAGTTTACTGTTTATAATACAGATGGTGAAGATCTACCCAAAGGACCACCTCCTTCAAGTGGAGTAAGTGTAGAATGGAAAATAATATATTCCTTTTCTTCCATAATGCTATAATTCCTCAAAATGTCATGCATCTGTATGCAATTTATCTGTCCTCTCTTTAAGAAGTTGGAAAAATGACATCACAGCCTCTATAAAACACAAACCAACAGTAAATCTCTGTGCAATGAAGTTATATTAGCTCACTGTTTACCTTTACCATGGCATAAATAAAATACCTTCTATTCCAATTGACAATTACATAAGTTTACTGTTCATACAACAGATGATGAAGATCTACCTGAAGGGCCACCCCCTGCAGGCAGTGATTTGGATAAGTGTCAACTGTAAAGTAATATTTTCTTTTCTCCTATAATTCTATGATTGAACCACGAAATGTCATGCACCTGTAAACAGTAAATAGTGTTTCCCCTCTGTAGAAGTTAGAAAAAGTGACACCATAGCCTCCCTGAAATACAACTTTCCTAGTAAAGTTCAAGCAATATGAAATGATGTTTCATTAGCAAACTGTTTTTCCTTGGCCATTTCCAATAAAGTAGAAGTTCATAATTTGCATTGTTATCACTTGGTTCAATATTGTAACTTCAAAGAAACCTTTTCTAATACAGTTATAGAACTTATGCAATGTTTTTAATAAACTATTCTTTTTTCATAAAATTGATGTAGACAAGCAAATTATGGAAAAAAAGGAAAAGGGTGGAAGAGATGGAATAATAAAATGAATTGAGTAGAAACCTAACAACAACTGAAATTACAATAAGCTGAGATATCATTTATTTTAAATGTCATTTTCCACAGTATTCTGAAATCTTAATTTATCATGCTCATGCAAAGAAATTAAATTTTAGAAATAATATGGGTTCCAAGAAATATTCCTTAATCTGTAACAAATAGAGATTATTCCATGGAAAGTGTGCACAAATGAGTTTTTGAATTGCTTCAAAAAAAAAATCTCTATTTGTATTAAAATAAATTTAATTTCTTAACAATTCTCATATAGAAGATAAAGATAATTTCTCAAAGATTTAAAGGTGAGAAGGAGAAAAAAAAGGTGATACTAAATGATTATTTTTGACTGTTTACAAAGAAATTAAAATTGGGATGAAATAAGAACCTCTTGAACATCCATTGCCCAAGTTTCCAATACATACACATATACAATGACCATTTTTTTCCAGTAACATAAAAACTGCAATATGCAAGCATTGTAGGAAAGATAAAAATCAATGATAACACAAATAAGGATTTCAGGGTAATAGGGTTATTTATTCAGATCTTGTGAGTATAGTTTTCAATTGGGTAACATCTCCTTGTAAGAGCGTTGTCTTATTACAACTTCTAATTAATTTCTTCCCTCCTTTTTTTCCTCTCAAAGCAATGAAAAGTGCTTCAATTGTGGAGGGAGAGGCCACTCCTACAAGGAGTGTACCTCTCCCTGTGGAAGAGAAAGAGGAAGAAAGTGAAGAGGCAAGAGAGGAGGAAGAGGGGGGCATCGTGGTAGTGGCCAGGGGGGTGTACATGGTGGCCATGCTCACCACATCACCTTAAATTTTTATTCAAAATATTAAAATGGAATTAACTGTCTCTCGTTCATGATATAGATGTCATTGCAGCAGATAAATTCAGCTATACCTGCAAATAAAAATTTCTCACCAAGCCTGAGCAACATACCAGAGAACCTTTTTTCCTGAAGTCCTTACAAAAGCAACCGATGGTCAATATTCACTGGTAGAACTCAAGCAAGCAAAGTTAGCAAGTTCATTTATTACATTACGCTTGAACTAAACTTTTAAATTTTAAATATGCTGCCTTTCAAAACAAAAGTACACTGGTTATGATGATTTTAGTGGACCAAATCAGTGAAGGTATTTGCTTCAAGACTGCCTTGCCATATAGCGATGCAAATTAAACCTCATTTTCCTAACTATTACAAAATGGACAGCCCCCAGTGCTGAGGATATAACCCATTGCCAAACCAAGCGTTTACGCAGAATTGTGGGAACTAATTCAGTCATTTCAGTCATTTCTCCTAAATCTTTCACCTTGGACTAGCTTGGAAATTTTTCAATAGAATTGAAAACCATCAACTATCACACACATGTTTAGTGATGTCTGTGGACATTCCACCACATAGGCTGATTTATGCATCGGTGGCACTGACTCGTAGGGTAACGTGTGTATTACATTGTACTGTCCAACAGCACCACTCAAAACGGCTATCTCAGAGTTTCTACAACAACCTTAATTATTGGAAGCCCTGGATGGCGAAAACATGGAGCGGTTACAAAAAGTAAGGTCTACGAATTAACATACAAATTATAATCAACGGTAAATATCTCAAAAAACAATTTTCGACCTCGTCGTTGACAGTCTTTATCAGAACGCGGTAGTGATAAAAGATACGAGGAGCGAGAGGTTAACTGACAAAACCAACTATGGGATACTTTTCATACGACTCCTCGCGGACAAAGCTGCGAATTACTTGGTACTTACCTCTCCTGAATGATTGAAAGTCGGTCATGAAGACTTGCGAGAAAAATTCCACCCTACGAAAGGCTGGCACAAGATAATTAATTAATAATTAATATTAAAAATTTATAGTGCGCAAATTCCATAAAATGTTCAAATGCGCATTACAAGATTAAAAATTATCATTAAAATAGACTTACAATAATTTTAAGAAACGAGATAAAAAAAAAAAAAAAAAAAATAAAAAAAAAAATAAAAAAAAAAAAAAAAAAAAGCTATAGAAATGCACTACGAAAAAGGTGAGTCTTCAGTTTAGCTTTAAAAATATTTACTGTTCTTGCGCTCCTAATATCCAGCGGTAGTTCGTTCCATAGTTTCGGAGCAGCACAGGTAAAAGAACGGTCCCCCAGTGTAGCTTTCGATTTAAATGATGGATGGCTAAGTAAAAGCTTATCACTGGAATTTCTTAAATTATATTTGGAGGGGGGTCTAAGGGAAATAAGAGAGGATAGATAAGAAGGGGCTAAAAAATTAAGAATCTTAAAAGTAATTAACAATATTTTAAACTCAATTCTATATCTAATTGGTAACCAGTGTAACTTAAAAATTAAGGGCGTAATATGACAAAATCTCTGTTCTTTAAGAATCAATCTGGCACAAGCATTCTGTACTCGTTGCAGCTTATTCAACAAGCAGTCCGGTAGTCCATATAATAGGCCATTGCAATAGTCCAGGCGGCTCGTTATAAATGCATGGACAAGAGTTTCCGTTGACTGCTGTGAAAGGTACTTTCTGATCCGACGGATATTATAAATGTAGTAAAATGAAGAGGCACAAATTTTCGTGATGTGTGTTGCCATGGAGAGCCTTGAATCAAACCAGGAACCAAGATTTCTCGCAATTGGCACGGGATGTATGTCTGAGTCGCCCACACGTATACTGATATTGTCGAGCTTTCCCAGCTGTTGTGATGTGCCAATGATAAGGAATTCAGTCTTGTCGTCATTTAATTTAAGATCATTATTCAACATCCAAAGACGAATGTCTCTGATGCAGTCCTCCATACTCCTCACTACAGCAAGTTGCTCAGCTCTGTCGTTGGGACTGAATGAGATGTAAACTTGAGAGTCGTCAGCGTAACAATGAATCGTGGGCAAATGATATTCAATGATCTCAAAAAGCTTGCTCGTATACAACGAAAACAATAACGGACCCAGACAGGAACCTTGAGGCACACCGCATTCTAATTTAAAAGGTTCCGACAGCGAATCGTTAATCATTATCCGTTGAGTTCTACCAGACAAATAGGACGTAAACCAGGAGAGGGCTTTCCCATGTATACCAAATGATGACTCAAGTCGACGTAGCATGGTGTCGTGATCAACTGTGTCGAAGGCAGCACTTAAATCGAGCAGAATAAGCAGAGTGTAAGATAGAACTTTTACGGCTAATAAGAGGAGAAGTACAACGCGTTTACGTTTCACATGGAAATTTGAAGTGAAGTTGTGAATTAGCGATTGCGTATGCATTCTGGGAAAGCTAAACGCAAGCTCTCATTGGAGCAATCTGGAGGTGTGACGGAGGTGTGTTCATAACCATGGTTACTGAAATGAACTTTTTCAACCTTCGCGGCGGGATACTTCAGTAGGGAAAATACTAACTCGTGTATTTGCTTCGACTGCATCTGATGGATAAACATTTAAAGCGGATATATTGCAACAACATCACATTGATAAACATTTCTATCTCTGAAACGTAATTTATTGGCTCCACTACCGTAAGTTAATAAAATATTCACAATTATTTACCAAGTTTTAACTCATCCAAACTAAGTTGCAAAATTTGCGACCTACTCCTCTTCTAAGTTTCTTAAAGTAAAGGAACATCGACATGTGTTGTTTCAGGAAATGTTGAATTCACCCTCTAGCAGTCAAGCTGTGAATGGTGTATACAAGTATCCTAATACACAGTGCAAGAATGAAAACCACGGGCAAGGAGTTAGTTAAGATTATCGATATATGCGACAGTTGTGCACACGTAATTTTTCCAGTTGCAGTAAATATCAATATCTGCTGGAACAACACAGTTCAAACTTTAGCGTGGTTAAACAAAAAATATATTAAGGAATATATCAATCGAGAGCTACACAGATTGGTTTACTAATGCCCTAGTTACAGATAATATTACCATTTTTTAATTGGAGGGGGGTTTACTCGTAAGGGAAGCTTGAAAGTACAGATTGTTTTTTTTCAGCAAATTTCATGATGGATATTACATTATAGACATGCCTTAAGTTATTAGTAAAGCTGAGTTTCTCTGCTCATATAAAGTGACAGATGATTAAAAACTACATGGAATCAATTTTGTTTTAAATTGAAGAAATTTTCAAAGTTTCAGTGCGAAATAAAGATTTCATTATAATCCATTATGTCTACACAATGCTTCATTTTTGGTAAATCATTGTCTTTTGCTGGAGGAGTAAACGTCACAGACAGAAGCAGATTCTATGATATGACAAAATTTTTGTAAACTGTTGATTTAAACCAGATTGAAAGCCATAAAATTGCACCATCCAATCCATCCAAGACTGCTTCATAGCAATAGATCAACACCAACCCTATTTAAGTCACTTATATAGTCTCATTTCAGTACGAAACTGGTAAATTTAACTCTCTCCTGACATGAATCCCAGGTTTTACAATCAAGTAAACGAAAGATTTTCTCAAGCCTTATTAAGTTTTAGAAAGTGGACAATGACCATTGCTTTGTTGTGTCCCCTTTGGATCTAATTTTCTTGATGTTTAAAAGCCATATCTTGCAAAAACATAAAAATCCAAAGCAAATCTTGAAAGAATTACATAAGCCAAATGTGCAGTGAGGAAAATGTCACTGTTCACACTGCACACAAGCATTTTAAAAAATAGCTGACTGTCAGTCCCAAACTGGCTTAAAGTTCGGTAAAGTTTCCGCACAGCCCCATACTATTGTAAAACAAATCTGTTTTCCCAATGGTAATGCATTGTTTTTGTCATTGTTTTCTCTATTCAAGAACTGAATGCATAATGTAGTATGGGGCTGTGCGGAAATTTTACCTAAAGTTCTAATCTCAACACCAGGAGAGAAGCACTGGAAGGCATGACTTGGTTTAATCTTAGTATTTCCCCCTAGATTGATGTGGTCTTTTTCCTTCCATGTGATAAAGTTCAGTGCCTTAACACTTTTAAACTTAATGATTCTAAACATTAACTTAATTTTAAATTGTTTGTAGTTATGAATGTTACTGTAAGGTTGCTTTTATCGATTCATGACTGAAAAAAGAAACTGAATGAGAAATTGCAGTAGTAAACAGCCATCTAACAGTAAAAATCAATATTTCCTAAGATGATTTTTGCATGTTACCACAACAACCATGACGATGAAATTGTTCCTAAAATTAATTTTAGAATAGGTAATTTAACTCCACAATCACAAGAGAAATACTTCAGAGAGAACTTAATACACACATTAGTTTTTGAGTTAATACTCTAGACTTTGGAGGAAATTATGGATTATAGTAACAGTTATAATACAACTCAGGTGGCATATTGTACAGTTATAAATCAATATATACAATATCAAAATGAAATATCTAAACACCTTAAAGTCAAATATGTGCTACAAGCTTTAGATCTGTGTCACCTAAATAAATTATTATGTTAATTGACACTTTAACTCCCAAGATCTCATTCATAAATCTCCTTATTGTTTGCCATACAGTTCTTGTGGTGTTAAGTAGGAGAATTTGTTATTGGATAAATTTTTAATCCCCTAGCTGATATTTGTCCTTATTCTCATCACTTGTTTGCTTGATATTCTGTTGATACTGTAAGGAGAAATTCTGTTTTGGTCACACATGGGAGTAAAAGGGTTAAACAAACTGGTGGTTAAAAATAATTAAGCTACCACATTCCTTTCTGAATCATGATGATATTATTTCCACCTTGAATATTCAATGTTGCTTTCTGTGAATGCAACAAAGACTGCAAATTAAAATGTGTCTATCAAAAAATAGCATCAATGAAAAAACCCAGTATAGGCATCTATTTGAAGCATTGTTGCAATGAATAGTAAATATGGATGTCAACCTTAGGAAATTGCAAAACTTATGCTTTCTGATGGTGTTTTGCATCAAATCAATATTTTACCTCAAACATACCATTTTAAAACTTTGTTGGGCTAATTCACACAAAGTTATGAGCATGATACTTACCAGCAGATACAGTCCTTTTGCATATTTTAGCACCAATCTGGAAATGAAGAGACAAAAATCAACATCAGTTCATATAATAACATTCATAACATTTTGTATCAATTAAATGTTTAAGATTCTAATGACAACATCTATGCACTCTGTAGTTGTGTATTTAATTTTGTCACCACAAAACAGAGCATTTGTTATATATATACAATGCATTCTACTACTACCCACTGAAGCTGTGTTAAGCAGACATGTGAGGCAGTGTGTCCATTAAACAAGTACCTCCATTAATGTAATTCCAGATAATTTAAATGTACATTACATGTTAGGTTTGTGTTACTGCACATCAAAACTGTTGTAAGCACTCAAATGTTTTAAAAGAAAATGTGTCAGTGAAATGTATATTAAGTCTAAACAAGCAAATTGTTGTATTAAAGACATCATAGCTCTCGCTGTCAGGTACATTGTTTGTACTCATGAATTCCACACATATCATTAACTTTGCAGAATAAGTCAGCAATTATGCTTAAATCATTAACCTCTTTCAACAAACACAGTTGAGTTTTCTATTTACTTTTTCTGCCTGTATAAGACCCTTCAACAAAACATTAGACATGGTGATGATTTCCTTTCCTCAAAATTAATATCTGCAATCTTATAATGACCTGTAAAACTTCCAATAGTAGTTTCTGTTGCAGAATACTTATTAAGGCTTTTCTCTTAATATTCAAAACAATTCCCTTTGATTGATAGAGATGGGTAAAGAAAAAACTTGAATGTAACTTGTACCTTTTAAGTAACTTCAACTTTGACTGGTTTAATCTTCCAATTTTTTTTTTCAATGGAAACACTAGCTCTGAACCAAAAAAAAGTTTCTCCTTTGTCTAATAATCTCCATAATTTTGTTCCTGTCATTAAAAAATGCAGTATATTATTATATCCTTATTCTGTGAGGTCAGTAACACGAATTACCCAGCAATCTGAGCCAGGGATTGTTAGCTGCCTGAGTTAGAGCATCTGCTAACAATATTTGAGTGGCTACCATCTGCTCAACATTCAAGGAGCTGGCATCTGCCACTACTAAATTGGAGCAGCTACCATCTGCACAACAATTAGGGAGCTGGCACATGCCACTTGGATGTCTAACATTTTCTCATCCACATCAACAGAAAACTGCAGAGGTGGTATTTAAATCTTGCACACATCCTCACACTCATTGATGACTTTGGGACTCTGCCCATTCCACCAGTCTTATAAATGTTTCTTCTTAATATGCTAGTGAAAAAGCCTCCATTTCCTTAAATTGATTAGCCAGCAAGCGCAGCCCTTGCATCTCTGTTTGTCTTGCCTGAGTAGTGGGTGTGTTTACCAGCTTTAATCTGTCATCATTTAATAGAACATCCTCATGAAATGCAAAATCAGGATCTGAACCTCTTCCACTTGCTGATTTTGCTCTTAATAATGCCACAAACAGAGTGCCAGGATTCTTTGCCTCAAATTGATACTTTCCAAGGTTAGTAACAACATACCAGAAAGCCTCACTGATGCCTACAGTCAGTTAGTGTCAACTGTAAAGTCATATTTTCTTTTCTTCTATAATTCTATGATTCCACAAATAGTAATACACTAGGGTAACATTTGTTTTAAATGTCATTTTCCACAGTATTCAGAAATCTTAATTAATCATGCTCATGCAAAAGAAATTAAATTTTAGAAATAATATGGGTTCTGAGAAATATTCCTTAATCCATAACAAATAGAGATTATTCCACGGGAAAGTGTGCACAAATGAGCATTATCACTTCAACAACAAAAAAAAAGCAAATGCGTTAGCAGTCAGTGAACTAGTGAGTTTTTTGATCAACACAAAAAGTGGTTAAAAGTTGTTCAAGCACTTTCCATGATATGATGATTGGAAGCTTACAACTGTGAAAATAAATTGGTTGTTCAATTAGAGTCACAAATGATAGTACTTAAGAGCATAAATCCTTATTTGTATTAAAATATATTCCATTTTTTAACAATTCTCTTATGGAAGATAGGGACAATTTCTCAAAGATTAAAAGGTGAGAAGGAAAAAAAAAGGTGATACTATATCATTGTTTTTGACTGTTTACAAAGAAATTAAAATTAAATAAAGATCAAATAAAAACCCCTTGAACGTCCATTGTCATGATTTCCAATACATACACAAGTCATAAACAATGACTAATTTTTTTCCAATTACATAAAAACTGCAGTATGCAGGCATTGTAGGAAAGATAAAAATCAATGATGATAAAAATAAGAATTTTAGGGTAATAGGGTAAATTATTTAGATCTTGTAAGTATAGTTGTCAATTGGGTAACATCTCCTTGTAAGAACATAGTCTTATTACAACTTCTGATTAATTTCTTTCCTTTTTTTTCCTCTCAAAGAAATAAAAAGTGTTTCAATTGTGGAGAAAGAAGAAAGAACGAGAAAGAGGAGGAAACAGAAGAGGCAAGAGAGAAGGAAAAGGGGGGCATTGTGGTAGTGGCCAAGGGGGTGTGTGTGTGGCCATGCTCACCACATCACCTTAAACTTTTTTTTAAAATATTAAAATGGAATCAACTGTCTCTCATTCATTTAAATAGATGTCATTGCTGCAGATAAATTCAGCTATAACTGCAAATAATAAATTTTTTACCAAGCCTGAGCACCCTACTAAAAAACATTTTCCTGAGGTCCTTACAAAAGCAACTGATGGTCAATATTCATTGGTAGAACTAGAGCAAGCAAAGTTGGGAAGTGATTTATCAAATTGCACTTGGACTAAACTTTTAAATTTTAAATATGCTGCCTTTCAAAACAAAAGTACACTGGTTATGATGGTTTTAGTGGATCAAATCAGTGGTGGTATTTACTTCAAGACTACCTTGCCATATGGTTATGCAAATTAAACTTCATTTTCCTAACTGTTAAAAAATGGTATAGCCCCCAGTGCTGAGGATATAACCCATCCCCAAACCAAGTGTTTATGCAGAATTGTGGGAGTTTTTGAGCAAATAATTGACAACTAATTCAGTCATTTCTCCTAAATCTTTCACCTAGGACTAGCTTGGAAAATTTTCGATAGAATTGAAAACCATCAACCATCATACACATGTTTAGTGATAATGTCCATGGACATTCCACCACAGAGGCTGATTTATACATCGGTGGCACTGACTCGTAGGGTAACGTGTGTATTACATTGTACTGTCCAACAGCACCCCTCAAAACGGCTATCTCAGAGTTTCCACAATAACTTTGTTCTTTTTCAATTATTGGAAGCCTTAGATAGCGAAAACATTGAACAATTACTAAAGGAAAGGATCAAGAATTATCATACAAATTAATATCTAAGGCAAATAACTTAAATGACAACTTTTGTCCTCTTCGTTAACAAGCGAGTGGCTAACTGAAATAAGCAACTATGGAATACTTTTCATACGACTCCTTGCTGACAAAGCTGCAAACTACTTCAGACATGGTTTGATGCTACTCTGGTTTACAGATTTAATTGATGTAACCGAAGAAGTTACAATTCATAGACCCAACATTTCGACTTACTTACCTTTCCTGAATGAGTGAAAGTCGGTCATAAAGACTTTCAAGAAAAACTCCACCCTACGAAAGGCTGGCACAAGATATCCAATATCAGATAGAACTTTTACGGCTAATAAGAGGAGAAATACAACGCATCTACTTTTCACATGAAAATTTGAAATAAAAATGAACTTGTGGTTGGCGATTGCTTGTGCATTCTGGGAAAGCTAAACGCAAGCTCTCATTGGAGCAATGTGGAGGTGTGACGGAGGTGTGTCCATAACCATGGTTACTGAAATGAACTTTTTCAACCTTCGCGTTGGAATACTGCAGGAGGGAAAATACTAACTCGTGTATTTCCTTGTCCATAACCATGGTTACTGAAATGAACTTTTTCAACCTTCGCGTTGGAATACTGCAGGAGGGAAAATACTAACTCGTGTATTTCCTTCGACTGCATCTGATGGATGAACATTTAACGCGGATAAATTGCAGCAACAACATCACTTTGATAAACATTTCTATCTCTGAAACGTAATTTATTGGCTCCACTACCGTAAGTTAATAAAATATTCACAATTAGTTACCAAGTTTTAACTCATCTAAACTTGAGACCTACTCCTTTTCTAAGTTTCCTAAAGTAAAGGAATATCGACATGTGTTGCTTCAGGAAATATTGAATTCACCCTCTAGCAGCCAAATTGTGAATGGTGTAGACACGTATCCTAATACACAGTGCAAGAATGAAAACCGAGGGCAAGGAGTTAGTAAAGATTATTGATATATGCAACAGTTGTGCTCACGAAGTTTTTCCAGTTGCAGTAAATATCAATATCTGCTGGAACAACATAATTCAAACTTTAGTGGGGTTAAACAAAAAATATAAAAATCAAAATATATCAATCAAAAGCTACACAGTTCGTAGGTAATAAGAGAGAGATAACGAAAGAAGTACATTGGTTCTAAAACCCTTTATATCTAGTGATAGTCAAAAAGTTACTAAGTTGAGGTTGCTAGCGCATATGTAATCAGACTACACTGTAATAAAAATAATCAACAGACTGCAAATGTAGGACTTGCTTTATGTGCTAACTGATACAAAGACATAAAATACAATCAGGGGTAAAAATTGGGAACGCATTACTGCATAAAATAGTGATCAAAACATTTTGAAAGACTGAGTATTGAGCTAAATACAGTATAACCATCGATCCTTGTGAAAAACCTTTACAACAATCACACAATTATAAGGGCTCCAAAACATATATGATATCACTAACTGTAACCAGTATTTTGCTAACTTCCATTTTAACAAAATTGTTGTCTTAAGTAACACTTAGAAAGAAAGATCTCAAGTATTCATACCACTAGATCATTTAACAACATTTATATCTGATATATATTGGTATACTAATGCCTTAGTAACAGATAATGATATTACCATTTTTTAATCGGAGGGGGGTGTTAATCATAGGGAAGCTTGAAAGCATCAACACATTGTTTTTTTCAGCAACTTTTATCAAGGATATTGCAATATACACATACATTGAGCTATTATTAAAGCTGACTTCCTGTGCTCATATAAAGTGACAGCTGATTAAAAACTATAAAGAATCAAATTTGTTAGATTGAAGAAATTTTCAAAGTTTCAGTGTGAAATAAAGATTTTATTATAATCCATCATTATCTTAAATTGCTTCAAACATGATGTAAGATGAAATTGTGAGTTGTATGTCAGGCAAACTTTTAACAAATAATTTTCCCTTTAAACAGATATCACCAGGAGTTGGAAACACAAAATGATAATAGGCATGCCTATATATAATCATAAACAATTAGCTACCCTTTAAAAAAACATTTACTATTACACTAAAACAATTACAGTTATAGAGTGTCTTATGATTTTTCCCTAACATACAATTTAATGTAAGCATGTACCTGTCAGTATTGCCAACACCATGCTTCATTTTTGGTAAACCATTGTCTATGGCTGGAGAAGTTAAATTCATAGACAGAAGAAAATTCTATGATACGACAACATTTTTGTATACTGTTGATTTAAACCAGATTGAAAAGCCATAAAATTGCAACATCCAATCTATCTAAGACTGCTTCATAGCAATAGATCAACACCAACCCTATAGTTACTCATGAAGTCTCATCTCAGTATGAAACTTGTGAACTTAACTCTTTCCTGACATGAATTCCAGGTCTTAGAATCAAATAAACAAAGGATTTTCTCAAACCTCATCAAATTTTAGAAAGTGGACAATGACCATTGCTTTGTTGTGTCCCCTTTGGATCGGAGTTTTCTAGATGTTATTGCTGTATCTTGTAAAAACTTAATGATTCTAAACATTAACTTTATTTTAATTTGTTTGTGGCTATTAGTGTTATTTAACTTTTACTTTTATCAATTTGTAATTGAAATAAGAAACTGAATGAGAAAATGCAGTAGTAAAAGCCATCTTACTGTAGAAATCTATATTTCTTATAATGATTTTTGCATGTCACTGTAACATCCATAACAATGAAATTGCTATTAAAATTACTTTTAGAATAGGAAATTGAACTCCTCAATCACAAGAGAAATACTTCAGAGAAAACTTGATACACTCATTAGTTTTTGAGTTAATACTCAGGACTTTGAAGGGAATTATGGATTACAGTAACAGTTGTTATAATGCAACTAAGGTGGCATATTGAACAGTTATAAATCAATATATATAATATCAAAATGAAATATCTAAACACCTTAAAGTCATACACATGCTACAAGCTTTAGATTTGTGTCACCTAAATAAATTAACCCTTTAACTCCCAAGATCTCATTTGTAATTCTCCTTACTGTTTGCCGTACAGTTCTTGTGATATTAGTTTGGAGAATTTGATATTGGATAAAGTTATAATCTCCCAACTGATATTTTTCTTTATTCTCATCACTTGTTTCCTTGATATTCTATTGATATTGTAAGGAGAAATTCTGTCTTGGTCATACATGGGAGTAAAAGGGTTAAACAAGCTGGTGGTTAAAAATAATTAAGCACATTCCTTTCTGAATCATGATAATATTATTTCCGCCTTGAATATTCAATGTTGCTTTCTGTGAATGCAATGAAGACTGCAATTAAAATGTTTGTCTCAAAAAATACCATCAATGAAAAAAACCAGTATAGGCATCTATTTGAAGTATTGTTACAATGAATAATACATATGGATGTGAACCTTAGGAAATCCCAAAACTTATGCTGTCTGTTTGTTGGGCTAATTCGCACAAAGTTATGAGCATGATACTTACCAACAGATACAGTCCTTTTGCATATTTTAGCACCAATCTGGAAATGAAGAGACAAGAATCAACATCAGTTCATATAATAACATTCATAACATTTTGTATCAAGGAAATGTTTAACCCTTTCACTCCATGAGTGATCAAGGCAGAATTTCTCTTTACAGTATCAATAGAATATCAAGCAGACTCATGACAAGAATAAAGAAAAACATCAGTTAGGGGATTGTTGGTGACTAAATTCCATGAACTAACATCATGAGAAGGGTATATGGCAGGCAGTGAGGAGAATTACTCATGTGATCTTGGAAGTGGAAGGATTAAGATTCTAATGACAACATCTATGCACTCTGTAGTTGGGTATTTAATTTTGTCAACACAAAATGAACAGAGTATTTGTTATTTATACAACATACATGTACAATGCATTCTACTACTCCTCAGTGAAGCTGCATTTAGCAGACATGTGACAGTGTGTCCATTAAAAAAGTACTTCCATTAATGTACTTCCAGATAATTTAAATGCACATGACATATTGGGCTTGTGTTACTGCTCAACAAAACTGTTGTAAACACTCAAATTTTTTAAAAGAAAATGTGTCAGTGACATCTACATAACTATGTATATTAAGTCTAAACAAGCAAATTGTTGTATTAAAGACATCATGGCTCTCACTGTCTGGTAGATTGTTTATACTCATGAATTGCACACATCATGTTATTAACTTCAAAGAATAAGTCAGCAATTATGCTTAAATCATTAACCTCTTTTAACAAACACAATTGAGTTTTCTATTTACTTTTACTGCCTGTATAAGACCCTTCAACAAAAAACATGGTGATAATTTCCTTTCCTCAAAATTGATATCTGCATTCTTATAGAGACCTGTAAAGTTTCCAATAGTAGTTACTGTTGCAGAATACTCATTAAGGCTTTTCTCTTAATATTCAAAACAATTCCCCTTTGATTGATAGAGATGGGTAAAGAAAAAAACTTGAATGTAACTTGTACCTTTTAAGAAACTTCAACTTTGACTGGTTTTATCTTTCAATTTTTTTTCAATGGAAATACTAACTCTGAACCAAAAAAAAGTTTCTCTTTTGTCTAATACTCTCCAAAATTTTGTTCCTGTCATTAAAAAAATGCAGTATATTATAATTATAACCTTATTCTGTGAGGTCAGTAACACAAATTACCCAGCAATCTGAGCCAGGGATTGTTAGCTGCCTGAGTGGTAACCAGTCAACTCGCCGATGGACCAACTCGCCGACGCCAACTCGCCGACGTATAAAATCGAGTAGAGACGTCGGCGAGTTGGTCGTCGATCCAATACAACTTATTAGAAGTTAAACATACAGAAAAGTAAACGACATTTAGTAAAAAAACACTGGTGAACATTGGTGAACATCTAACAGAAGCTTAAACATTGGTGAACATTGGTGAACATCACCAATGACTATAACAGCTTAAGACGCGAACGAGTTATTGTGCAACAACAACACCTTAAAGACTCATCATGTCAATCGCTCAGAATTTTTAACGAAGATTTGGCTTTCTAGACAAGATCTTTAGTAAAAAGCATTTCTTTTTATTTGCAACAAAGTTTATAAGGATCTCAAGGCGAATAAAGCGAAGTAAACATCACCAATGACTCACACAACTCATTGGCGTCTACAGCCAATTTTGTTCATTGGCGATGTTAACAATGATTCGTTAATTCGCCTGAGTGAGAGCATCTGCTAACAATATTTGAGTGGCTGCCATCTGCTCAACATTCAAGGAGCTGGCATCTGCCAGTACTAAATTGGGGCGGATGCCATCTGCTCAACAATTAGGGAGCTGGCACATGATGCTTGGATGTCTGACATTTTCCCATCCACATCAACAGAAAACTGCAGAGGCGGTATTTAAGTCTTGCACACAGATCTCAAATCTGTCAGATTTGAAAGAAATTGTTCATCCTTGTGCTCATTGATGACTTTGGGACTCTGCCCATTCTACCAGTCTTATAAATGTTTCATCTTGATATGCTTGCGAAAAAGACTTATTGAGTAGCCAGCAAGTGCAGCCTTTGCATCTCTGTTTGTCTTGCTTGAGTAGTGGGGTGTCTTTATCAGCTTTAATATTTCATCATTTAATAGAACATCCTCGTGAAATGCAAAATCAGGATCTGAACCTCTTCTACTTGCTGATTTTGCTCTTGATAATGCCACAAACAGAGTGCTAGGATTCTTTGCCTCAAATTCATACTTTTCAGGGTGAGTAACAAGATACCGGAAAGCCTTACCAATGCCCACAGTTAGTTAGTGTCAACTGTAAAGTAGTATTTTCTTTTCTTCTATAATTCTATGATTTCAAAAAATGTCATGCACCTGTAAACAGTAAATAGTCTTTCCCTCCGGAAGAAGTTGGTAAAAGTGACACCAAAGCCTCCCTGAAATACAAATTTCCTGATAAAGTCAAAGCAATATGAAATGATGTTTTGTTAGCAAACTGTTTTTCCCTTGGCCATTTCCAATAAAGTAGAAGTTCATAATTTTGCATTGCTATCACTTAGTCCAGTATTGTAACTTCAAAAGAAACCTTTTCTAATGCAGTTATAGAACTTGTGCAGTGTTTTTAATAAACTTGCTCAAAACAAGTATTCTTTTTTCATAAATTAGAAGTGGACAAGCAAAATGGCCATTTCTAATTAAGTAGAAGTTCATAATTTGCATTGTTATCACTTGGTTCAGTATTGTAACTTCAAAGAAACCTTTTCTAATACAGTTAACATTGTAGAACTTGTGCAGTGTTTTTAATAAACTTGTTCAAAACAAGGGTTCTTTTTTCATAATAAAAATAGATGTGGACAAGAAAAATGGAAAAAAAAGAAAAAGGGTGGAAGAAATGGAATAAAATGAAGTGAGTAGTAACCTAACAACAACTGACATACAATAAACTAGGCCAACATTTGTTTTAAATGTCATTTTCCACAGTATTCAGAAATCTTAATTTATCATGCTCAGGCAAAAGAAATTAAATTTTAGAAATAATATGGGTTCCAAGAAATATTCCTTAATCTGTAACAAATGGAGATTATTCCATGGAAAGTGTGCACAAATGAGTTTTATTGCTTCAAAAAAAAATAATAAATGCATGAACACAGTGAACTAGCAAGTTTTTTGATCAACACAACAAGTGGATAGAAGTTGTTCAAGTACTTTCCATGGTATGATGATTGGAAGCTTACAACTGTGAAAATAAATTGGTTTTTCAATTAGAGTCAAAAATGATAGTAATTACCAGCATAAAATCCTTATTTGTATTAAAACATATTCCATTCTTTAACAATTCTCTTATAGAAGATAAAGATAATTTCTCAAAGATTAAAAGGTGAGAAGGAAAAAAAAAGGTGATACTGTATGATTGTTTTTGACTGTTTACAAAGAAATTAAAATTAAATAAAGATCAAATAAAAACCCCTTGAACATCCATCATACATTGCATTTCCAATACATACAAAAATCATATACAATGACTATTTTTTTTTCCAATTACAGAAAAACTGCAGTATGCAGGCATTGTAGGAAAGATAAAAATCGATGATAATAAAAATAAGAATTTTAGGGTAATAAGGGTTAATTATTTAGATCTTGGAAGTATAGTTGTCAATTGAGTAACATCTCCTTGTAAGAACATACTCTTATTACTACTTCTAATTAATTTCTTTCCTTTTTTTCCTCTCAAAGAAATAAAAAGTGTTTCAATTGTGGAGGGAGAGGCAGAATTGTGGGAGTTTTTGAGCAAATAATTGATAACTAATTCAGTCATTTCTCCTAAATCTTTCACCTAGGACTAGCTTGGAAAATTTTCGATAGAATTGAAAACCATCAACCATCATACACATGTTAAGTGATAATGTCTATAGACATTCCACCACATAGGCTGATTTATACATCGGTGGCACTGACTCGTAGGGTAATGTGTGTATTACATTGTACTGTCCAACAGCACCCCTCAAAACGGCTATCTCAGAGTTTCCACAATAACTTTGTTCTTTTTTAATTATTGGAAGCCTTAGATAGCGAAAACATTGAACAATTACTAAAGGAAAGGATCAAGAATTATCATACAAATAAATATCTAAGGCAAATAACTTAAATGACAACTTTTGTCTTCTTCGTTAACAGTGTCAGTATGCGGTAGTAAAAAAAGGAAACAAGAAGCGAGTGGCTAACTGAAATAAGCAACTATGGAATATTTTCCATACGACTCCTTGCTGACAAAGCTGCAAACTACTTCAGACATGGTTTGATGCTACTCTGGTTTACAGATTTAATGGATGTAACCGAAGAAGTTACAATTCCTAGACCCAACATTTCGACTTACTTACCTTTCCTGAATGAGTGAAAGTCGGTCATAAAGACTTGCAAGCAAAACTCCACCCTACGAAAGGCTAGCACAAGATATCCAATATCAGATAGAACTTTTACGGCTAATAAGAGGAGAAATACAACGCATCTACTTTTCACATGAAAATTTGAAATACAAGTGAACTTGGAGTTGGCGATTGCTTGTGCATTCTGGGAAAGCTAAACGCAAGCTCTCATTGGAGCAATGTGGAGGTGTGACGGAGGTGTGTCCATAACCATGGTTACTGAAATGAACTTTTTCAACCTTACTGCAGGAGGGAAAATGGTAATTCGTGTATTTGCTTCGACTGCATCTGATGGATAAACATTTAACGCGGATATATTGCAGCAACAACATCACATTGATAAACATTTCTATCTCTGGAACGTAATTTATTGGCACCACTACCGTAAGTTAATAAAATATTCACAATTATTTACCAAGTATCAACTCATCTAAACTTGAGACCTACTCCTTTTCTAAGTTTCTTAAAGTACCGGAATATCGACATGTGTTGTTTCAGGAAATATTGAATTCCATTTATAGCAGCCAAACTGTGAATGGTGTATACACGTATCCTAATACACAGTGCAAGAATGAAAACCAAAGGCAAGGAGTTAGTTAAGATTATCGATATATGCGACAGTTGTGCACACGAAATTTTTCCAGTTGCAGTAAATATCAATATCTGCTGGAACAACACAATTCAAACTTGAGTGAAGTTAAATAAAAAAATATAAAGTAGTGTACCAATCAAAAGCTACAAACTTTGTAGGTAATAAGTGAGAGTTAACAAAAGAAGTACATTGGTAAATTCTAAAACCCTTCATATCTAGTGATAGTCAAAAACTTACTAACATACAATTAGGTTACTGGTGTATATGTAATCAGACTACACCGTAATAAAAATTAACAGACTGAAAATGCAGGGCTTGCTTTATGTGTTGCCTGATACGAAAACACAATCAGGGATAAAAATTGGGAACGTATTCCCCTACCATGGGTGTCAGAGGTGTAAATTACTGTGTAAAATTATGATCAATACATTTTGAAAGATTGAGTATTGAGCTAAATACAGTACAACTATCGATCCTTATGAGAAACCTTTACCAGAATCACACAACAATTAGGGCTCCAATACATTTATGATATCACTAACTGTAACCAGTATTTTGCTAACTTCCATTTTTACAAAATTGTTGTTTTGAAGTAACACTTATAAGAAGATCTCAAGTATTCATACCACTAGATAATTTAACAACATTTATATCTGGTATACTAGTCTACTAATGCCCTATAGTAACAGATAATAATATTACCATTTTTTAACTGGGGGGGGGGGGGGTTTAATCATACAGAAGCTTGAAATTATCTACAGATTGTTTTTTTCCCCAAAAAAACATAATGGATATTGCAATATACTCATGCATTAAGTTATTATTAATGCTGACTTTCTGCGCTCGTATAAAGTGACAGATGATTAAAAACTACATGGAATCAATTTTTTTAAATTAAAGAAATCTTCAAAGTTTCAGTGTGGAATAAAGATTTCATTATAATCCATCATTATCTTAGATTGCTTCAAACATCATGTAAGATGAAATTTGTGAGTTGTATGTCTGAGACAAACTTTTGAAACATAATTTTCCCTTCAAACAGATATCACCAGAATTTGGAAACACAAAATGATAACAGGCATGCCTATATATAATCATAAACAATTAACCACTCTTTACAAAAACATTTACTACTACACTGAAACAATTACAGTTATAGAGTGTATTACAATTTTTCCCCAACTTACAATTTAATGTAAGTAGATCAACACCAACCCTATAGTCACTCATGTAGTCTCATCTCAGTATGAATCTTGTCAACTTAACTCTTTCCTGACATGAATCCCAGGTTTTAGACTCAAATAAATGAAAGATTTTCTCAAACCTCATCAACTCTTAGAAAGTGGACAATGACCATTGCTTTGATGTGTCCCCTTTTGATCGGAATTTTCTTGATGTTATTGCCATATCTTTTAAAAACATAAACATCCAAAGCCAATCTTGAAAAATCTGACATTTGAAGAATCATAAAAGCTACATGTACAGTGAGGGAAATGTCACTGTTCACATGGCACACAAGCATTTTCAAAAATAGCTGATTGCCAGTCCCAAACTGGCTTAAAGTTCTTATCTTAACACCAGGAGAGAAGCACTGGAAGGCATAACTTGGTTTAATCTTAGTATTTCCCCCTTGATTGATGTGATCTTTTTCCTTCCATGTGATAAAGATCAGTGTCTTAACACTTTTAAACTTAATGATTCTAAACATTAACTTAATTTTAATTTGTTTGTGGTTATTAGTGTTACTGTTGCTTTTATCAATTTGTGACTGAAATAAGAAACTGAATAAGAAAATGCAGTAGTAAACAGCCATCTAATAATTTTTGTATATCACCACAACATCCATGATGATAAAAATTTTTATTAAAATTAATTTTAGAGTGGGTAATTGAACTCCACAATCACAAGCTTGCTTGATACACATATTAGTTTCTTAGTTCATACTCTGGACTTTGAAGGGAATTATGGATTACAGTAACAGTTGTTATAATACAACTCTGGAGGCATCTACAATATCAAAATGAAATATCTAAACACCTCAAAGTCAGTTACATGCTACAAGCTTTAGATCTGTGTCACCAAGATAAATTATTATGGACATTAATTAACCCTTTAACTCCCAAGATCTCATTTGTAATTCTCCTTACTGTTTACCATACAGTTCTTGTGATGTTAGTTTGGAGAATTTGACATTGGATTGATTTATAATCCCCTAACTGATATTTTTCTTTATTCTCATCACTTGTTTGCTTGATATTCTATTGATATTGTTAGGAGAAATTCTGACTTGGTCACACATGGGAGTAAAAGGGTTAAACAAGCTGGTGGTTAAAAATAATTAAGCTACCAAATTCCTTTCTGAATCATGATGATATTATTTCCACCTTGAATATTCAATGCTGCTTTCTGTGAATGCAATAAAGATGGCAAATTAAAATGTATGTCTATTAAAAAATACCATCAATGAAAAAACCCATTATAGGCATCTATTTGAAGCATTGTTGCAATGAATAATACATATGAATGTCAACCTTAGGAAATTGTAAAACTTACACTTTTTGATGGTGTTTTGCATCAAATCAATATTTTACTTTGAACATACCATATTAAAACTTTGTTGGGCTAATTCACACAATGTTATGAGCATGATACTTACCAGCACATACAGTCCTTTTGCATATTTTAGCACCAATCTGGAAATGAAGAGACAAGAATCAACATCAGTTCATATAATAACATTCATAACATTTTGTATCAATGAAATGTTTAACCCTTTCACTCCCACGAGTGATCAAGGCAGAATTCCTCTTTACAGTATCAATAGAATATCAAGCAGACTCATGACAAGAATAAAGAAAAACATCAGTTAGGGGATTGTTGGTCTCTAAATCCTGTGAACTAACATCATGAGAAGGGTATATGGCAGGCAGTGAGGAGAATTACTCATGTGATCTTGAGAGTGAAAGGGTTAAGATTCTAATGACAACATCTATACACTCTGTAGTTGTGTATTTAATTCTGTCAACACAAAACAAACAGAGCATTTGTTATATATACAACATACATGTACAATGCATTCTACTACTACTCAGCAAAGCTGTGTTAAGCAGACATGTGAGGCAGTGTGTCTATTAAACAAGTACCCCATTAATGTACCTCCAGATAATTTAAATGTACATGACATGTTGGGTTTGTGTTACTGCGCATCAAAACTGTTGTAAGCACTAAAATGTTTTAAAAGAAAATGTGTCAGTGACATCTACATAACTATGTATATTAAGTCTAAACAAGCAAATTGTTGTATTAAAGACATCATGGCTCTCACTGTCTGGTAGATTGCTTATACTCATGAATTGCACACATCATGTTATTAACTTCAAAGAATAAGTCAGCAATTACGCTTAAATCATTAACTTCTTTTAACAAACACAGTTGAGTTTTCTTTTTACTTTTCTGCCTGTATAAGACCCTTCAACAAGACAAAACATGGTGATAATTTCCTTTCCTCAAAATTGATATCTGCAATCTTATAATGACCTGTAAAGCTCCCAATAGTAGTTTCTGTTGCAGAATGCTCATTAAGGCTTTTCTCTTATCCATATATTCCGTATTTTCTCTTATATCCAAAACAATTCCCCTTTGATTGATAGAGATAGGTAAAGAAAAAAACTTGAATGTAACTTGTACCTTTTTAAGTAACTTCAACTTTGACTGGTTTTATCTCCCAATTTTCAATGGAAACAATAACTCTGAACCAAAAAAAAAGTTTCCTTTTTGTCTAATACTCGATCTCCATAATTTTGTTCCTGTCATTAAAAAATGCTGTATATTATTATATCCTTATTCTGTGAGGTCAATAACATGAATTACCCAGCAATCTGAGCCAGCGATTGTTAGCTGCCTGAGTGAGAGCATCTGCTAACAATATTTGAGTGGCTGCCATCTGCTCAACATTCAAGGAGCTGGCATCTGCCAGTACTAAACTGGGGCAGCTGCCATCTGCTCAACAATTAGGGAGCTGGCACATGATGCTTGGATGTCTGACATTTTCTCATCCACATCAACAGAAAACTGCAGAGGTGGTATTTAAGTCTTGCACACAGATCTCAAATCTGTCAGATTTGAAAGAAGTGGTTCATCCTTATGCTCATTGATGACTTTGGGACTCTGCCTATTCCACCAGTCTTATAAATGTTTCTTCTTGATATGCTTGTCAAAAAGCCTCCATTTCCTTACACTGATTAACCAGCAAGCACAGCCTTTGCATCTCTGTCTTGCCTGAGTAGTGGGTGTGTTTACCAGCTTTAATCTGTCATCATTTAATAGCACATCCTCATGAAATGCAAAATCAGGATCTGAACCTCTTCCACTTGCTGATTTTGCTCTTGATAATGCCACAAACAGAGTGCCAGGATTATTTGACTCAAATTCATACTTTCCAGGGTGGATAACAACATACCAGAAAGCCTTACCAATGCTCACAGTCAGTTAGTGTCAACTGTAAAGTAATATTTTCTTTTCTTATATAATTCTATGATTCCACAAAATGTCATGCACCTGTAGACAGTAAATAGTCTTTCCCCTCTGTAGAAGTTAGAAAAAGTGACACCAAAGCCTCCCTGAAATATAACTTTCCTGGCAAAGTCTCAGCAATATGAAATGTTTTGTTAGCAAACTGTTTTTCCCTTGGCCATTTCCAATAAAGTAGCAAATTATTTGCATTGTTATCACTTGGTTCAGTGTTGTAACTTCAAAGAAACCTTTTCTAATGCAGTTATAGAACTTGTGCAGTGTTTTTAATAAACTTGTTCAAAACTTGTTCAAAACAAGGATTCTTTTTTCATGAAATAGATGTGGACAAGCAAAAATGGAAAAAGGGTGGAAGAGATGGAATAATAAAATGAAGTGAGTAGTAATCTAACAACAACTGACATAACAATAAGCTGAGATAACATTTGTTTTAAATGTCAGTTTCCAAAGTATTCAGAAATCTTAATTTATCATGCTCATGCAAAAGAAATTAAATTTTAGAAATAATATGGGTTCTGAGAAATATTCCTTAATCTGTAACAAATGGAGATTATTCCATGGAAAGTGTGCACAAATGAGTGACTACTACTTCAAAAAAAATAATAAATAAATGCATGAGCACAGTGAACCAGCGAGTTTTTTTAACCAACACAACAAATGGATAAAAGTTGTTCAAGCCTTTCCATGGTATGATGATTGGAAGCTTAGGACTGTGAAAATAAATTGGTTGTTCAATTAGAGTCAAAAATGATAGTAGGCATTGTAGGAAAGATAAAAATCAACAATAATAAAAATAAGAATTTTAGGGTAATAGGGTTATTTATCTAGATCTTGTAAGTCTAGTTGTCAATATGTTTACAAAAAAATTAAAATTAAATAAAGATCAAATAAAAACCCTTTGAATGTCCATCTCCTTGGTTTCCAATACATACACATATACAATGACTATTTTTTTCCAATTACATAAAAACTACAGTATGCAGGCATTGTAGGAGAGATGAAAATCTATGATAATGCAAATAAGGATTTTTAAGGAAATAGGGTTATTATTTAGATCTTGTAAGTACAGTTGTCAATCGGGTAACATCTCCTGGTAAGAATGTAGTCTTATTACAACTTCTAATTCATTTCTTTCCTTTTTTTTCTTCTCAAAGAAATAGAAAGTGTTTCAATTATGGAGGGAGAGGCCACTCCTACAAGGAGTGTGCCTCTCCCTGTGGAAGAGAAAGAGGAGGAAACAGAAGAGGCAAGAGTGGAGGAAGAGGGGGGCATTGTGGTAGTGGCCAGTGAGGGTGTACATGGTGGCCATGGTCACCACGTCACCTTAAATTTTCATTAAAAATATTAAAATGGATCAACTGCCTCTCATTCATTTTATTAATGTCACTGCAGCAGATAAATTCAGCTATAACTGCAAATAAAAATTTCTTACCAAGCTTGAGCACCATCCTAGAAAACATTTTCATGAGGTCCTTACAAAGCAACTGATGGTCAATATTCATTGGTTAATTGATAACTAATTCAGTCATTTCTCCTAAATCTTTCACCTAGGACTAGCTTGGAAAATTTTCAATAGAATTGAAAACCATCAACCATCATACACATGTTTAGTGATGATGTCTATGGACATTCCACCACATAGGCTGATTTATACATCGGTGGCACTGACTCGTAGGGTAACGTGTGTATTACATTGTACTGTCTAACAGTACCCCTCAAAACGGCTATCTCAGAGTTTCTACAATAACCTTGTTCTTTTTTAATTATTGTAAGCCCTGAATGGCGAAAACATGGAACGATTACTAAAAGAAAGGTCCAAGAATTAACGTACAAATTATTATCAAAGGCAAATAACTTAAATAACAATTTTTGTTCTCGTCGTTAACGGTCTTTATCATTAGGCGGCAGTAAAAAAAGAAAGAGAAGCGAGTGGCTAACTGACTAAAGCAATTATGGAATACTTTTCTCGCTGACCAAGCTGCGAACTACTTTGTACTTACCTCTCCTGGATGAGTTAAAGTCGGCCATAAAGACTTGCAAGAAAAACTCCGCCCTACAAAAGGCTGGTACAAGATATCCAATATCAGATAGAAATTTTACGGCTAATAAGGGAAGAAATACAACGAGTCTGAGTTTCGAATGAAAATTAGAAGTGAAGATGAACTTGCGGCTTGACGTTTGCTTGTGCATTCTGGGAAAGCTAAGCGCAAGTTCTCATTGGAGCAATATAGAGGTGTGACAGAGGTGTGTCCATAACCATGGTTACTGAAATGAACTTTTTCAACCTTCGCGGCGGAATACTGCAGGAGGGAAAATAGCAACTCGTGTATTTGCTTCGACTGCATCTGATGGATTAACATTTAATGCGGACATATTGCAGGAACAACATCACATTGATGAACATTTCTATCTCTGAAACGTAATTTATTGGCTTCACCACAGTAAGTTAATTAAATATTCACAATTATTTATCAAGTACTAACTCAACTAAACTTACACCTGCTCCTCTTCTATGTTTATTAAAGTGAAGGAATATCGACATGTGTTGTTTCAGCAAATATTGAATTCACCCAAGCTGTGAATGGTGTATACAAGTATCCTGATACACGGTGCAAGAATGAAAACCAAGGGCAAGGAGTTAGTTAAGATTAACGATGTATGCCACAGTTGTGCACACGAAATTTTTCCAGTTGCAGTAAATATCAATATCTGCCGGAACAACACAGTTCAAACTTTAGTGAGGTTAAACAAAAAAATATAAAGTAGTATATCAATCAAAAGCTACACAGTTTACATGTAATAAGTGAGAGTTAACAAAAGAAGTACATTGGTTTTAAAACCCTTTGTATCTAGTGATAGTCAAAAACTTACTAACATACAATGCGGTTGCTGGCGCCTATGTAATCAGACTACACTGTAATAACAATAATTAACAGACTGCAAATGCAGGACTTGCTTTATGTGCTGCCTGATACGAAAACACAAAACAAAATCAGGGATAAAAATTGGGAACGTATTCCCCTACCACATGCAGCAGCACAAACTGGGGGTTAGAGGTGTAAATTACTGTGTAAAATTGTGATCAATACATTTTGAAAGATTGAGTATTGAGCTAAATATAATACAACCATCGATCCTTATGAGAAACCTTTACCAAAATCATGCAATAATTAGGGCTCCAATAAATATGTGATATCACTAACTGTAACCAGTATTTTGCTAACTTCCATTTTTACAAAATTGTTGTCTTGAAGTAACACTTATAAGATCTCAAGTATTCATACCACTAGATAATATAACAACATTTATATCTGATATACTGCTCTACTAATGCCTTAGTAACAGATAATGATATTACCATTTTTTAAGTGGGAGGGGGGGGGGAAAGGAGGTTTAATCGTACAGAAGCTTGAAAATATCTACAGATTGTTTTTTTCCCCAAAATTTCATAATGGATATTGCAATATACTCGTGCATTAAGTTATTATTAATGCTGACTTTCTGCGCTCATATAAAGTGACAGATGATTAAAAACTACATGGAATCAATTTTTTTCAATTAAAGAAATCTTCAAAGTTTCAGTGTGGAATAAAGATTTCATTATAATCCATCATTATCTTAGATTGCTTCAAACATCATGTAAGATGAAATTTGTGAGTTGCATGTCAGACAAACTTTTGAAACATAATTTTCCCTTCAAACAGATATCACCAGGATTTGGAAACACAAAATGATAGTAGGCAATCATAAACAATTAACCACCCTTTACAAAAACATTTACTACTGCACTGAAACAATTACAGTTATAGAGAGTCTTGCAATTTTTCCCCAACATACAATTTAATGTAAGTAGATCAACACCAACCCTATAGTCACTCATGTAGTCTCATCTAAGTGTAAATCTTGCGAACTTAACTCTTTCCTGACATGAATCCTAGGTCTTAGAATCACATAAACAAAGAATTTTCTTAAACCTCATCAAATTTTAGAAAGTGGACAATGACCATTGCTTTGATGTGTCCCCTTTGGATTGGGATTTTCTTGATGTTATTGCCATATCTCTTCAAAACATAAATATCCAAAGCCAATCTTGACAAATCTGACATTTGAAGACTCATAAAAGCTACATGTACTGTGAGGAAAATTTCACTGTTCACACTGCACACAAGCATTTTCAAAAATAGCTGACTGCCAGTCCCAAACTGGCTTAAAGTTCTTATCTCAACACCAGGACAGAAGCACTGCAAGGCATAACTTGGTTTAATCTTAGTATTTCCATCTAGATTGATGTGATCTTTTTCCTTCCATGTGATAAAGTTCAGTGTCTTAACACTTCTAAACTTAATGATTCTAAACATTAACTTAAATTTAATTTGTTTGTGGTTATTAGTGTTACTGTTGCTTTTATCGATTTGTGACTGAAAAGAGAAACTGAATGAGAAAATGAAGTAGTGAAACAGCCATCTAATAATTTTTGCATGTCACCGCAACATCCATGATGATGAAATTTTTATTAAAATTAATTTAGAGTAGGTAGTTGAACTCCACAATCACAAGAGAAATACTTCAGAGAAAACTTAATACACACATTAGTTTTTGAGTTAATACTCTGGACTTTGAAGGAAATTATGGATTACAGTAACAGTTATAATACAACTCTGGTGGCATATTGTACAGTTATAAATCAATATATACAATATCAAAATGAAATATTTAAACACCTCAA
The DNA here is from genome assembly GCF_036669915.1 of Pocillopora verrucosa. Classification (NCBI taxonomy): domain Eukaryota; kingdom Metazoa; phylum Cnidaria; class Anthozoa; order Scleractinia; family Pocilloporidae; genus Pocillopora; species Pocillopora verrucosa. The sequence continues at coordinate 10,452,551 of NC_089317.1, forward strand.
AGTCATTTACATGCTACAAGCTTTAGATCTGTGCCACCAAGATAAATTATTACTGACATTAATTAACCCTGTAACTCCCAAGATCTCATTTGTAATTCTCCTTACTGTTTGCCATACATTTCATGTGATGTTAGTTTGGAGAATTTGATATTGGATTGATTTATAATCCCCTAACTGATATTTTTCTTTATAATTTCTCATCACTTGTTTGCTTGATATTCTATTGATATTGTAAGGAGAAATTCTGTCTTGGTCACACATGGGAGTAAAAGGGTTAAACAAACTGGTGGTTAAACATCCCTGGTGAAAAACCTCACAGGATCTTTGAGGATCTTCAAGGATTGACAAAGACCTGCCAAAGATCCTTAAGGACAAGGATCTTTAAAAGATCTTTAAAGGATCTGTAAAAGATCCTCAAAGATCTTTGTAAGCAAAACGTTAAGATCCTCAAGGATTTGATAAAGATCCTCAAAGGATATTGAAAAGATCCTCATAAGGATCCTCGCAAAGTTCTTTTCAAGGATCCTTCAAGATCCTCAAGGATTTAGCAAGGATCTTTCAAAGACCCTCAAAAGATCCTTTCAAGGATCCTTTCAAGATCTTTGTAAGGATCCTTAAGGATTTAATCAGGATCTTGCAAGGATCCTAGTCAAGATCTTTGCAGGATCTTTTTGAGGATCTTTCAAGATCCTCAAGGATTTAATGAGGATCTTTTAAAGACCTTCCAAAGATCCTTTCAAGGATCCTATTAAGATCTTTGCAAGGATCCTTAAGGATTTGATCAGGATCTTACAAGGATCCTACCCAAGATCTTTGCAAGATCTTTTCAAGGATCCTTCAAGATCCTCAAGGATTTAATGAGGATCTTTTAAAGACCTACAAAAGATCCTTTCAAGGATCCTGTAAAGATCTTTGCCAGGATCCTTAGGAATTTGATCAGGATCTTACAAGGATCCTTAAGTCAAGATCTTTACAGGATCTTTTCAAGGATCCTTCAGGATCCTCAAGGATTTAATGAGGATCTTTTAAAGACCTTCAAAAGAACCTTTTAGGGATCCTGCTAAGATCTTTGCTAAGATCCTTAAGAATTTGATTAGGAGTTACAAGGATCCTAGTCAAGATCTTTGCATGATCTGTTCTACAATCCTTTAAGATCCTCAAGGAATTGAAAAGGATCTTCCAAATATCTTTAAAAGATTCATTTCATGATTTTGTACAGCTCTTTGTAAGGATCCTTTTTGAATTTGATGTGGATCTCAAAGGCAACTTTGTCAAGATCTCTACCACATCTCTGCATTATGAATTAGGTTCCTTTGAAATCCTCAAGTAATTTCAAACATAACAAAATTGTAAATTGAGGGCTCACTGTTTTATAATTTAAACACAACAAGGAATTTTCGCAGAAAATTATTGTGCAATGAGTGTAATGAAGGTTACCGCATAGCAACGCCATGCTCGAGGCTTTCGGGAAACTTTGTGACTACTTACATAACAACAAATAGGGTTTTGCATTATGGGATAGGAATTTATACGCGCCGAGATTTTTAACGGTCGCATAAAAACATAAGAAGCTCGTTGTTACGGCAAATATCATCGACAATGGTCGGAACTAAAGGGAAAATGTACACAGAAATAAAGGTAAAGGAAAGGCGTTTTCTGGAGTTCAAAAACAAGCGAAAAGAGAGACAGAAACAACCGAAATTGTCAATCAAACTCCAAGCAGGTCTCGCGATTGCTCTGACTCTGGGGCTGAATGAAAAGAATTCATTGTTACTTCTGGAAAGAAAATGAAGATGCCATCCTCGCCTAATGATTCTTACTCTGAGCTCTTGGAGAGTGAGGATGCAAATGATGTGTTACAGGGACAAGGATACAGGCTTATCGATCTAGAGAGATTCTCATCGACGCTCACTGAAGGACATGTTTCTGAAGAAGGTGTGAATTTACTTGGTTCTGTGTAACCAACTTAAAAAGCTCTTTTAGAGGTTGTCATATGAATTCCCGAAAACACTTATTTTGTACCTCAGGATGTATTAGTTCAATTAATCTGAAGTTTTCAGGGCTGTATCCTCTTACTGAGTTGAGTTGGATAAGCTGACAGTTTCTCTATAAGCTGAATTTTAAGTAAGATGTTGTGGAATAACTCACCTAATAATCTCGGTGAACTTTGAACGGGCATTGTGCCCATAATATAAACGACTCCAAAAGTTCAGCTCAGCTCATCCAAAAGAACGACCCTAGTACTTTGTTTTGACACTAAAAACACTTGATTTCATGCAATCTTTGTGCAGTTATCTTTTCTCAAGTTTACCTAGGTTTTTCACACCATGTGGTGGACAAATTGATCTGATGTCAAATAACAAATTAGTTTAGGGCAACATATTAGTTATATTCAGTATGTGTGATTCCTAAGCTTTCCTTTGGTATATAGGTTAATATGGTTCAGAAATATAGTCATTGAAGTACTCTTGTTTGCCTTTTTTTCATGTTTACCCCCTCTGTAAGAGTAGTCTGAGTCTGGTCATAGTCTAGTCCGAGACAAGTTTAACACATATATTTTGGTCTTCTTATCTTTGAGCTGGACTGTTGCCAGATTTTTTGGAAAATGAAAATCTTAGTACTAACCTAAAGTCTGAACAGAAATAGTGTAGAAGTAGTCCTACTAGAAGAGGATGGGTAATTCTCGTTTAGCAATAAAAAAAAAGTTTTATCTTCATTTTTTTATGTTTGGTTCAATTTTTCTTTTTAACTTAGTATGAGGATTTAAGTATGCTTATTTTCTTGTCAAAATTTCGAAGGTTCTATAACATTCTTGCTAAGATCTTCAACGATCTTCCATTTCCTTGCCAGGATCTTCAAGGTTCACTGACATTCTTGTCAAGATCTTTAAGGATCTTCAAATCTCTTGCAAAGATCTTTAATTTGGCTGTCAAAATCTTTAAGGATCTTTCTTTTTTATGCCAAGATCTTCAAAGATCTTTCAATTTATTGCCAAGATCTTTAAGGGTCTTTTATTTTCTTTCCAAGATCTTTAAGGATCTTCAAAATTTTCAAAAAGATCCTTGAAGATCTTGGCAAGAAAATGAGAGATCCTCAAAGATCTTAACAAGAATTTGGAAGATCCTCAAAAAGAATTTTCAAAGATCTTTAAAGGATCTTCAAAGTTCATGTAAAGATCTTTGAAGATCCAGACAAGATCTTGACAGGAAAATGAAAGATCCTTAAAGATCTTGTCAAGAAAGTCAAAGATCCTTAAAGATCTTGTCAAGAAAATCAAAGATCCTTGAAGATCTTGGCAAGAAAATCAAAGATCCTTGAAGATCTTGGCAAGAAAATCAAAGATCCTTGAAGATCTTGGCAAGAAAATCAAAGATCCTTGAAGATCTTGGCAAGAAAATCAAAGATCCTTGAAGATCTTGGCAAGAAAATCAAAGATCCTTGAAGATCTTGGCAAGAAAATCAAAGATCCTTGAAGATCTTGGCAAGAAAATGAAGGATCCTTGAAGATCTTAACAAGAATTTTGAAGATCCTAATGAAGATCCTCAAGAGGATCCTCAAAGGTCCTCATGAAGATCTTGTAAGATCCTTAAAGATCCTTGAAAGATTTTCACCAGGGATAATTAAGCTACCAAATTCCTTTCTGAATCATGATGATATTATTTCCACCTTGAATATTCAATGTTGCTTTCTGTGAATGCAACAAGGACTGCAAATTAAAATGTATGTCTATCAAAAAATACCCTCACTGAAAAAACCCATTATAGGCATCTATTTGAAGCATTGTTGCAATGAATAATACATATGAATGTCAACCTTAGGAAATCGTAAAACTTACACTTTTTGATGGTGTTTTGCATCAAATCAATATTTTACTTTGAACATACCATATTAAAACTTTGTTGGGCTAATTCACACAATGTTATGAGCATGATACTTACCAGCACATACAGTCCTTTTGCATATTTTAGCACCAATCTGGAAATGAAGAGACAAGAATCAACATCAGTTCATATAATAACATTCATAACATTTTGTATCAATGAAATGTTTAACCCTTTCACTCCCACGAGTGATCAAGGCAGAATTCCTCTTTACAGTATCAATAGAATATCAAGCAGACTCATGACAAGAATAAAGAAAAACATCAGTTAGGGGATTGTTGGTCTCTAAATTCTGTGAACTAACATCATGAGAAGGGTATATGGCAGGCAGTGAGGAGAATTACTCATGTGATCTTGAGAGTGAAAGGGTTAAGATTCTAATGACAACGTCTATACACTCTGTAGTTGTGTATTTAATTCTGTCAACACAAAACAAACAGAGCATTTGTTATATATACAACATACATGTACAATGCATTCTACTACTACTCAGCAAAGCTGTGTTAAGCAGACATGTGAGGCAGTGTGTCCATTAAACAAGTACCCCATTAATGTACTTCCAGATAATTTAAATGTACACGACATGTTGGGTTTGTGTTCCTGCGCATCAAAACTGTTGTAAGCACTAAAATGTTTTAAAAGAAAATGTGTCAGTGACATCTACATATGTATATTAAGTCTAAGCAAGCAAATTGTTGTATTAAAGACATCATGGCTCTCACTGTCTGGTAGATTGTTTATACTCATGAATTGCACACATCATGTTATTAACTTCAAAGAATAAGTCAGCAATTATGCTTAAATCATTAACCTCTTTTAAAAACCACAATTGAGTTTTCTATTTACTTTTACTGCCTGTATAAGACCCTTCAACAAAAAACATGGTGATAATTTCCTTTCCTCAAAATTGATATCTGCAATCTTATAGAGACCTGTAAAGTTTCCAAAAGTAGTTACTGTTGCAGAATACTCATTAAGGCTTTTCTCTTAATATTCAAAACAATTCCCCTTTGATTGATAGAGATGGGTAAAGAAAAAAACTTGAATGTAACTTGTACCTTTTAAGAAACTTCAACTTTAACTGGTTTTATCTTTCAATTTTTTTTCAATGGAAATACTAACTCTGAACCAAAAAAAAGTTTCTCTTTTGTCTAATACTCTCCAAAATTTTGTTCCTGTCATTTGTGTGGCTAGCCAAAGGATATTTTATAATCACACAATCAAAACGAAACAAGGCTACATTTTAAGAAAACAAAAGGTCATCTAATGTTCAAAAGCATTCTTGGTACAGCGACGTGACAACATTTGCGAACTGACTTCTACACATTTAGGAACTGACTAGAGATGCTTGCAAAACAACCGTCAGCAAAATGACCAACATTCACGTGGACATGTACATCTTCATTAAAGCCTTTCACCCTATGAGTGACTATATATAGCATCTAATTTCTCCCCTGCCACATCATCCCTGGATCAAACTTTATGATGAGAAGAATAAAGGAAATGATCACCAACTTAAGAAGTTCTTGATTGTTACACAAATTCTCCTTATCAGTACCTTGGAAAATATTTAGAGAACAGTAGGGAGAATATAATATTATCTGGTGATGTTTGGGTGTAAAGGATGAAATTTTAAGTGCAGGCCGGCATTCACAGAGACATATTCAGCTATGTAAAAATCAAAATAATGAATGAAGAGATTCATAAAATTCATATTTACATAACCTTTTCAATTTAAGTCTACTCACCTGAATCATGTTCCCATTGCTCACTCTGGAGAGAGAACACATTGCCACTCTCATATTCAGGCATATCACTTTGATCTTTGTGCGATAAATGTAAACACAACATTGCATTACTTTCAGGAAATTTAGGGAGCAACAGTCTAGTGTAAACGTACAGATTTTACCAACATAATAAAAGTAGATGTAGATGGAAATGAGATGTCACTGTTAGACATTTAACACACACGATATTTGAGAAACAATAGCCTAATTTCAGCGTGACAGACTGGTAACGAAACTCCAACACCGAAGCGAGGCTCCGGGGAACAAGGCCCGAATAATGAAAACAAACACACCACCGCAAACACTGCAAGGAAAGCCATGTGCGTTTGATAAATCGGGTATTCTCGGAGTTTTTTTGGGGTCCATTACGGTTTATTTTCGCGTGTACCATGGTCAAGTATTGTGCTAATGCTCTTTGTCGTAGTAGGAGTAAGAAAAGACCGGATCTCAGTTATTTTTGCTTTCCTACAAGGCCCAATGAGCGTAAGAAGTGGGAAGTTTTCTGTAAGCGAGCAGATAAAAATTCAAGACACTCGGCGATCCAAGAATCTGTTCATTACATTTTAAGGAAAGTAACATCGAGATTTCAATTTCTGGTTGAAAAAGTGCACGTTCTGAATGCTATCCGACTATCTTTGACCCAAAGAAATCTATGAATACAGTTAGTTCGCGTTCGAAGCGTCTTGCCGATAGGAAGAGACAGTGTGATGAGCAACCGCAAGCCAAGAAAGTTTGGGTAAAATTTCCGCACAGCCCCATACTACATTATGCATTCAGTTCTTGGATAGAGAAAACAATGACAAAAACAATAGATTGCCATTGGGAAAACAGATTTGTTTTACAATAGTATGGGGCTGTGCGGAAATTTTACCACTCGGCCTTTCTTTTCCCTTCTGAGGATGTTTGTAGCGGCCGACAAAAGCGAAGCACATATTTGCGTTCATTCGGGCTTTCTGTTGGAAAGAAAATTTGTTTTTTCCTTCGTGCCTACATGGGCTTAAGTTTTTGTGCAATTATTGATTTATCCTGTAATTGTTTTCTGTATTGCTATGCCAGAGATGTAGGTTTCTCACACATTTATACAGAGAGCTGAAAACAGCATTTGTCTTGTAGTGTAAAGACCCTTCTGGGGTGGGGTGGGGGGAGTTAGTACCATACATTAATGGCTATTACTTCAATACATGTTACTCAACATTATTTCCATTTTTTTTTTCTTTTTTGAGTTTTGACTTGTAGTGGACTGAGCCATTCGCTAAATAGGCTGTCTTCTTATGTTTTATTTTTCTTGGTTAACAAAAGATTGCAAGCTGAGAAAGCTTTTAATTATAAACAACCCCAAATGTTAGGGTGATGGCTATTAACCCATGCAAGAAAACCAATTGCTTATTTTACTAAATACCAAAAGAAAACAAAAAGTCACTGCCAAAGCTTATTAGCAGATGAACTATTAATTTTATGGATAAAGGGGTAAGTTTCTAAAGAAACTGTGGTGCTGCGTCGGTGGGAGAGTATAGCAGGTAATATAGTGTTAACAACTGGGTTGAAAACGTAAATTAGCCACCGTAAAGGGTAAAAAAGCTGACGTTTCGAGCGTTAGCCCTTCATCAGAGCGATAACGAGCGATAACGCCCCGACGAAGGGCTAACGCTCGATAACGAGCGATAACGCTCTGACGAAGGGCTAACGCTCGAAACGTCAGCTTTTTTACCTTTTACGGTGGCTAATTTACGTTTTCAACCCAGTTGTTAACACTATATTACCTATTAATTTTATGGGGTTGTTAGAGTGGTTCTCATGAACCTGTGAAGTATATACCACCTTTTGACGTCCTCTGTGATCTATTACTGAACAGACGCACGGCAACTTGGAATCTATTTGTTTTATATAATAAAGAATTAAAAAAAGTTTTAATGATGACGTCATCTATACGTTTGTCTTCCAATGATCATAAGTGAGAACCAATCAGAATGCGTGTATAACTGAGCTTATTATATAAATTGTACTGTATAAAAGGCATTTGTTAGTTTTAATTGGCTTATTTCTTGCATTTGTAGTAAATCGGAAATCTTAGAAAGTAACTCCACCTTACAGCTTACACATGACTGAAACTGTTGTTTTGCCTCAAGATTACCTGTTTAAGGCGGGGGTAAACCTGAAATTTGCTCAAAAACTGAGTTTTTTGTTTTCCTCGGAATTTGCAGCTTTGGGTATTCAACTTCGCTGTGGAAAAATAATTTTCTACTTATTTTCACTATTTTTGCCTTTTTGAGCGATTTCAAAATTCCCGCTCTGGTTAATGGTGTGGTTACTATGGCAACGAGAAGAGCATTTTTTGATTTTTCAGTTGTTTATGATGTGTTATTCTGGCAACCAAGCTCCGAAACGGGCAGGATTTAACGAGAGATACTTTATGTAGTCTTATCTGAAGGGTTTTCTAGGGTCAAACCCATTATGGGATAGATTTAGAGGCAGTTTTTGTCGAATGTGACACTCGGTGTACTCGGAGCAATCAAAGGAAAAGTTATAATCAAAGGAAAAGTTATATCGAAAATGGTCGGAAAGAAAAGTAGATCTGTCTACAGGAAGAAAAGAAAGAGAAGTTTTTCTGGAAGGCGAAAACAAAACAAGAGTCTGAAGAAACAGCTCCCGATGTTGACGAAATCGCCGCCTCAACTCCGAGCACTTCGCTGGATGAAAATCAGCTCTCTGACTCGGACTCTAAAGAAACCGTTGGTTCCTCCAGAAAGAAAATGAAATATGCCGCTTCTTTTAGACAGCTCTGATGAAGTGTATACCTTCAATACCGAGGAAAGCGAGGGATTTAGATTAATAAATGAGAAAAATTTATCCACGGCCGTCTCAAAGGCACACGTGTGTGAGAAAGGTGAGAAATTTTTTTAAATCTCTGTCTTTCTCTGTTCTCGATTATGACTTATTTCCCATATCATATCGACCCATAGTTCCAGTTTTTCCCTGCTAAATACACTGATTTATCTATTAAATCTTGGATTGGGTTAGAGAAAGATTTTTAGGTATTGTGCATATACACTGTAAACAAAAAATTATGGGGAAAAATCACAGAATGTGTATTTCTGACTTGAGGTCTTTACTTTGCTTATAATAAAATTGCCCGATTTATCTTACAATTTTCACTTGATTTGTCTTTAGGCACCTTAACTCTTGAGGAAGATAAAAGTGCAAGAGTGGGGGTTACAGTTTTCCCTTCAGTGTAGTTCCTGTGAGGAATCCAGTCCACTTCCACCATCCAGTGGTGTGACCCAGTTAGGGAAATCATATGACATTAACCGCCGAGTCTTTTAGTAGGCTAAAAATCATGGAGAGGCTTTGTATCGCAGGTGGTGTTTGTACAAGAGTGGCAACACATGCAAAAGACAGTAAAAGATAGGCTAAGTCCGATTTGCAGGTTATGCAGAAGGAAAAGAGACGGCGTCAAGGGGAGCGACTTCTGAGGACTCGTCGAGAGGAAGCCCTTCGAGAAGCTGAAGGAGTTACTTATGAACCAGGATGTTTTTAAATTACTTTTAGATACTCCTGTGGACAAAATATGGACACTTGGGCCACTATAGTGGTTACATATTGTAAAAAATTAAGTTTGATTGCTATCTGTAAGTTTAAAGGCCATTTTCTCATTACGCAATAATTTTGTCTTCCAGAAAGGATATCTTGACAACAATTTATCCAATTGATCTGAAATTTTCAGCATTTGTTCCTTTTGATAAGTTTTGTGTTATAAGCAGAGCAATTTTCCATATGATGTATGTACTTAAAGTTATGAAGTGAAACACCCCTCTGATTTTCCATGTCAAATTTAATTGATCATCATTTAAAATGTTTTCAACATATTAGAAATCCCTCTGCTTATAACAATAAGCAACATGTCTTCTTTGAATTGATACTAAAAACGTTATTTTTCATTAATTCCAGAAGGAGTTATCTTTTCTGAAGTAACCCCTGGTAGAACCCAGCAGGTGGCTCAATTAAATGAGTGGTATCCTATTGCAATTGACATGTTGAGTCTGAAATATTTTTTTTCATGATCTTCAAGTCATAAGCTTTCCAGGGATATATAGTTTGCCTAAGTTTTGAATTAAGTCCTAGCTGTGAAAAATGAGTGAAAAATGGGCATTTTTTCAGGTTTACCCCCGCCTTAAACCTGTTACTTTTTAAATTCTTTTCTCTCGACTGTTTGCGTTTCATGATTGTCCTCTGGCTTGCGGTACCTCTTGTGTTTCCCTTAAGGTGTCCAGTATAGGGCAGTTTTTGCTATGGAGGCTTCAGGGAAGGTGACGTGTCCAATCCACCCTCAGCATCTCCTCATCAGGATGGTAACCATTGGTTCAAGTCTACACCGTTCAAAGAGATCTTTATTTAAGATGATATTGGGCCCGAAAAGGCGTAGGCTCTTGGTCTGAAATGTGGAGAGTTTTGATAAATCCTTCTCCGTCAAGCGCCAACGTTCTGAGTCGTACAGGAGGGTTGTCAGGTCGCAACTGTGATAAAGTTTCAGCTTAGTGCGAATACTGTAAATAGAGGAGCGCCATATCTTATTCATTGTTTTGAGTGAGTTTCTGACCTTGTTAAGACGGCTCTGGATGTCCAGGTCAGTTCGTTTATCTCTTCCGATGATGCTGCCGAGATCGGTGAATATGTCAGTGTAAGGAACTTCTTCATGATCAATCTGGACTGGGCGTGTGTTGATAGTATTCAGCGCCATAATTTCGATCTTCTTGCTGCTGATGTTGAGGCCAACTGGCTTTGCAAAGGTGTAAATCCAGGTCTTTCAAGTAGGAGAAGGGTTTCCACCTTATGCCCCTGAACTGATCCTTAGTGGTGCGTCGCATGATCCAGTCCACAACAAAATTGAAAGGCAATGTGGACATGATACACCCCAGTATGACACCAGTGTGGACTTCGAATAAGATGTCACCTTCACCAACACAGCAGGTAAAGATGTCTCAGAAGCTTTTAATGATCTCAACATGGTGGATAGGTACTCCACATCAAAGATATGTACCCTTAACTAAATAGTGTCACCTTGAAATTGGTGACTTCTACTTCTATTACTGATATATATAAGACATTGACTTATATTTGGTCTACCTTATTTTCATTGCACCGGAAAAATTTTCGCTTCCAGTTATAAGCAAATTAAGCTTCGCAAAACTCGCGTGGACTGTTTTCCATGTAGGTACTTTGGTGTACGAGCTGATAAACGGAATTAACTGAACAATTCAGAACACTAAGAATGCAATATTCGGAGCCGAGAATTTCATAATAAACTATTCACATGGGCAAAAAATACATTCGTGCTAACATGGCTACAAAATTTATCGCGCCTTATAGGTTATTTATTGGAAAAACAATCATTTTTTTGACACATTTTACACAAAAATAGGTACTTAGTCTGAAAAAACAAAATTTATAACACTGATGAAAAAATTATGGGTAGCCACTTTAATATACTTGTGTAGAGAATTGTTTGTCTTTTCAAGACTAAAAGTAAAAAAAAATACATATAAAAATATGTGAAAGCTATACTTTGCCTCGCGTCGCTGTTATTTTTTGTTTCTGTACTTACTTAATTAACACATGAAAGACTAAAACCTCATCCAAAAAAGCATATAATCTCAGATTTATCAATCCCTCCTGTGCTCCATGAGGATGCAATCGCTTACTCGGCAAGATCGTCAGCATTAACATAGAGTCGATCATCGTAATTTTCTAAATTTATCAGGCCCTGAAAAAAAAAGAAAAAAACAGTCAAGTGTTTAGAGTGTTGCGTACTCTCTTAAGCTTGCAATAAAGCTTTTTCTTTTTTTCCTCCCGAAAGAGTATATTAATGGTGAAATCATATTTAAAAATAGGTGAACTGAACGTTCAAAGGAGCACACTTGTACTACCTGAATACGACTTCCTATTTACGTTAGGTTTTCGCCGATGGACTAAGAGAATTTCATGAAATGCACAATCAATCCCATTTCCGTGTCTTCAAAACAACTTTAGAACTAATGTAAGAACAATCGATGGAATTCTGATTTGTCATTTTTACCTCAGAATTTAGTTAAAGTAGCTTCCAAACTCCGGTAATTTTCTAAAGAACTGTGGCAATACACAAGATTTGGCAACTAGAGGTTAACGATACTCTTAATGTGTATCTTGTATGTGCGAGAGCAAACTACGATCAAAGTTTAGAAATTCCCTTTGAAAAATCTACAACTCTACCTTATGGTGGTCTTCCATTTCTTTCAGTGTGTTCCTCATATCCTCAAAAGATGGTCTCAAGTTAGGGTCGTGTTTCCAACAGTTTGTCATTAAGTCATACCTAACAATAACGTCAAGAATATCTCAGCATCTTATTGGTGGCATCAGTAAGGGCGTTATTAGGCCCAAAATGTTGTGATTTTTCCATAAGGTATAGTAGGACTATTTGGTCCTTTTCTTACGAATCACAAAAAATTGCAATTTCCTTTATTGTGATTGGTTTTATAAACTCCTATTTTCCATTTATTCATTTGCAAAGTAGTTATCGGAAATTATGTTATCTTAAAACTTTCATCGGACATTCAAAGTTGTATTTTAAAATCAACCAATCACAAACTTGGTTTCAATCACCATAGAAACAATGTACAGACTCCTAAACTAGGGCTTTCTCCCAAATGGCGAATGTTTATGTTTGAATTGAAAACAATTTCGGAGCGACATTAAATAATTTACGCCTCCTTTGTCAGTTTTTTAATTCAGAAATTGTAATTTTTATGATCAATTGATAATAAGACTTCGTGTCGTCCAATTCGGTCTATAATCATATCCGTAGTAGAGGAATTGGACTCCCGCTATTACACGCAAGAATACAGACTGATTCGAATCCACACGGTCCCTTTACCATTACTAATCACAAGATAAAAACTCGTATTATTCCAACATTTCCCGTTGGTAGACTGGCTCAACAAGTAAAGCCAGTTAAATTTTGACTACAGCAAAAAATTCTCAAAACCCTTAATTCAAAAAAACTATTTTAAGAGAAAAGGCGTCGTAAGAGAAACAACAACAAGGACAAACTTTTTTCATACAACTTATTATCCACGTGTTGTGGTCTAGGCATTCTATATCCCGCTTCTAGCGATGTTAAAATTTGTCTTCCATCCATTTTTGGATACGGCGAGCCACCTGAAATAGAGAAGCTACTCAAAATACACCTTACAAAAAGTCTCAACATTTGTAAATTTAGCTTTACATTAAACATTATGTACCATTGCTCATCTTTTTCCCAGCTTAGCCTACCGACTTCTTGGCGGGTCAACATGAGTTTTATGGCTAAAATTAATGGCCTGTCCATCAGCTCTTTAACTTACCAATCGTGAAAATCTCATAGAGGAGAACTCCGTAGCTCCACCTGTAGAACAAACGGCATAAACTTAGAGAAATAATCGTTCTTGTCCTTGAAAACAATTTTAACATCTTCTGTAAACCGTTGTGGGAAGCGCACTCATATGAGCTGATCCCGGGCCGGTACTTACGGAAGAAAGCCATTAATTTTTCCCAGAGGCTATTCTCATTAAACTTAAAAAATAATGTTAATGTGGTCCTTGTACTCACACGTCACTTTTGGTAGAATATTTCCCGTAAAGCAGCGCCTCAAAAGCTGTCCACTTCAGAGGGATACGTCCCTTAATGAAAAGCATATTGAATTGATCAGCAAAAGTGTAGAAAAGAGCAAGAATGAAAGTCATAACTTTGGTGTAGTAGACTGATCACACATCCCTACCTTGGTTGACAAATTCTAGTGGTAATATATGTTGGAGAACAGCAAACAGAGCCAGTGATTAACTGAAAATCTAAAAACACAGACAAACACTCTCCCTAGCTAATTTCGACACCAACTTTTGGCTCAAAATAGTTAAGTACCTTTGACCTCATTTGATAAATGTTATCATCTAGGACATCTCTGGCCATACCAAAGTCTGTCACTTTACACGTTTCCCCCGCTCCAACGAACACATTACGAGCTGCAAGGTCTCGATGGATAATCTACGACAAATAAAATCAAATCTTTAATGTTGAAACGAATTAAGGGGGATCCAGAAGAATTTAATGAAAAGAAAAAAGTGGCGACAAATGTCCGATTTCAGCAACATGTGTCAAAGTAACATTTCAGTAAGTAGATATAATGTTCCTGCTTACTGGTATCGATGACAAATACGACATTCCATCGGCAACTTGCCACGCAAACTTCATAAGCTGCTCTGACGTCAGATTTGTTTTTGGTTTGATATCCGGGTCTTCGAAGTAAGTATCATTCAATCCACGGCTCTTTCTGAGGTATCCCAATAAATCTCCATAGGGAATGTATTCAATCAACACCATCAATGGCTCTGTAGAGCATGAGAAACATGAAATATGTTTATACTATGCAAGAGATCTGCTGGAAAATGATGAAAATAATTGTTTGGGCTTTTAAAGTATATTTTTCCACATTTACCAGATTTCGTGACACATCCCAGAAGTTCAGTGACATGAGGATGAGTATCGAGTTCCTTCATCAATCGAAGTTCGGACATCAAGTCCTTCCTGTCCGACTCAGAAGCGTCATCTGCAAGACGATCACCCAACAGCTGTTAACTTTACAAACAACAGCAGTAGCTGAACTCAAGAGGATGTCAGTTGACGTTCTCTTGCTGAATCGAATTAAGTTGCAAATTTCCCTTCTGAATCTGAGCTCTGTTTTGCTTGGTGATTGAACATCTTATTCAAAATCATAAGGTCGTGAAATAGTCATAATGTTATGAAATATCTTAAACAAGTTTATCTTTGGGGCTCACGTGTAAAGCTCAATAAGACCGACCTAATTGAGACCATAACACTTCGTTTACACTCTACAAGTAGAGATAATTTTAAACACAGTTCTCAGTCGACATATACAATGACAAAACCCTTCATTCCACTGCTGTACCAGTATGACCATGCTTTAACGATACTTAATTTAATTAAAATAAGACTTCTGCAAAACAATTGCTGAGCGGCATACACTCAGCAGAAACATGGATTTTTCTTTTCCCACTGACGTTTCATGTCGAAAGGGACGACCCTTATGTCAATTTGAATTCGGAAAAGGCAGTTTTTGAGGTTTGCTACCTTTGAATAGAGGGAGGGAGGAGAGTTGATTGTTGACAATAATTTACTTTTTTTACTTAAAAACGTTTGTGTCGATAAGTTCTTGCGGAAAAAAAGTAGTTCTTCTGATTAACTTGGAAGAAAATTTTACGACTTCTGATATCAGAGGGTGCTGAACCAGCTGACAACTAACGTTCAAGTTTCATGTTGAGGCCACGTGAGATGCTTGTCGTGTTTCGAGTACACAGGACTGTTCAACTCATTCATGGTTAATACCTGGTTTCAAATTGTCTCACGACCCTGATCTATTAACTGAGGTCACGTTTAGTTGAATACTGATTGAAGAATAGATATACTACTAAACGAACCTTCCCCTCCATATTTAGGGAGAGAGACTGGGCTTGCTTTGCTACCGTCAGGATCGAGAAGAAGGCGGAATTTTTTGATGCTACCTGCTTGAGGTTACGTCTTTCGAGGGGAGTGTTAACTTCGAAATTTCACTGAAACACATCTAATTATTTGAAGTACTTGATACCTTTCAACATCTTAACAACCACAAGCGTCTTCTTTGGTCTCCCCTGGAGGCCTATGACTGTTGCCCTGGCAACCTGACTAAAAGCCCCTTCACCAACGACCTTTTCTATCGTCACAAGCTCTGCGGGAATCTCCCAACAGCGTGGAGATGAATATAGGGAGGCGTATTCAGTGACAGACTGGCCCGGTTGTGGACAGGTCGCCCGCCCTGCATCTGTCATGGAAGGTGACCGATCCCGCTCATCCAATGCCATATACTGCTGGCTTTGAGAAGCTTCCGCTATTTCAAGTCCAGTCTTTTGAGTTGGACCAACGACTTTTTCTATAGTCATGAGCTCTGAAGGAATCTTCGAAAAACGTGGTGATGGATATAGAGAGGTGTTTTCAGTGACAGACTGGCCTGGTTGTGAACAGTTCGCCAACCCTGAATCTGTCATGGAAGGTGACCGACTCCGCTCATCCAATGTCAAGCACTTCTGGCTTTGAGAAGCTTCCGCCATTTCAAGTCCAGTCTTTTGAGTTTGAAAAAATAAACGCAATCATTAACTAGAGCTACAACGTATATTTGCGAAAAAATTTGCAACGAAACTAGGAATGTACTCTGCGATCCATAAAAGGGTTACTGTGCCCATTGGCAGGGGTAGGAAAATGCGGACTGCGCTAAGAATCAATCAGATTGAAGGATTCGTTACCGTGTCCTCTTGGAAAAAACAACGATATACTATATTGTACCAGAAAAAGGTTAAAAGTTAAAATATACAAGCGACTTACAACGACTTGTCCTATTTCTTCAGTTGTTTTTCTGTTTTTCCTAAAAGTTAAAGAAGAATATCATATTTTCTCTCTAATCCAAATTCTATCGGATGAAACACGTTGAAAATTTTTTTCGGCTGGAAAGCACACCTCTGGGTACTCCATGAGTATTAGTCATGAAATGATTAGTTACAGCATGTCACATTTTGCGCTACTGTATTGGCGCAAAAAAGGTATCATAAACATTAGGAGCTAGGCATCTGTGCCTTTCCTTTGATGGACAAACTCTAAGAAAAGATAATTATGTCTGGATAGCCCACACTCGTGAGCAGTTTTGAAGTCATCACGTTAAGGATGCTTTGTGAAACTGACTTTAGATGACACTCTTGCTCTGAGCATAATTATCATAATCCACGCTAACATTAGGCAAGTTCACAGTTGTACACAGTTTGCAACAAAACATGAAATTCGACGATAATTCATCGTTCTAGAAATCTCACCTTTCTCTTTTTCCTGATTCCAAAACAGAAAAAAAAACAGAAAGAAAGTATAAAAAAAAATGAAAAACCAGCTCGAAAAGTATGTAAAGAGAAAGTAATAAATAGTACAAAGGAAATGCAGAATGATGTCTTCTGACATTTATCTCATTTCATACATGGAAAATTTAAGCAGAAAGCGGTCATTAAGTCTAGGGCTATAATTGAATTATTAAAATGATAGAGACTCGATCAAATGAGGGCATATAATCACGGTCGTGAATATTTGGATATGTCTGTATTTCATGAACGCAACAGATCATGCAGGAGATCTACCGTGTTCACCTAGCCTCACCCAAACACTCAGAGGCTTTAAGACTCGGGTTTGCCTACCACGTTACTGTTGTTGAATTTTTTTTTCCAGTTTGTGAATCTCAAATCACATCTTTTGGTATTCACGTTCGGTCCGCGTGATTTCGCAATATCAGCCAATCCAGCTTCCACAGACTTAGACCCTGACAATGAAAATTGACGCGGACACTTTTACGTACTCTTGTTTTCAGTGTTTTCCGCAGTTGTATTGAGTTGCTTTTTTTCAGGAATTTCAGGTTTTTTAAATTTAATAAGTTTGTAGTCGATCTAATAATTTCGTTACATCTTTTATTACGGAGTTAGACAAACACATCTTTTTACCTCTTAAAAACAGGGATTTGTTAGAACTGTTTCGAAATCTCCAAACTTGCCTTGTTTTTAAATGAGGCTACAAATAACACAAACTTCTTAGTTGCCTGATACCACGCAATTTTTCTTGTGTTCCAAAGCAAGCATTTTAAAATACTACTCTTACCATTTGAGTTCTTGCTGTTACGCTTTCTTAACTTCCTTACGAAAAAGACGAATATTCCTGCAGCAACCGCCAGTGCTGCAGTTGATCCAACCACCACACCAACAGTAATCCCTAGGGCACCTTGAAAAGACAAGACAAACAACATATGAATATATGCCTCCACAAACAATATGTTTGCAATTCTCCACTTAGCCAGTTTAGTCTTGATGCCTTTCTCTACGCATACAAGTTTTTATCTAATTCGCGTAAAATTACTTAAAAGCCTAATAAAATGTAATGTTGATACCTACAGGAAGAAGTCCAACTAAGTATGAGAACTAGATTACAGTTATTCCACCAGTACCCTTCCCTTACTTATTCTTTATGACGTTTCAAAAATAATTGGAATTACGAGCCAGCAAAATGAAATTTCTTAGGTTTACACTGAACTACAGTCGATGGGAGCATTTTTCATTACTTTTCTTGGTTACTTTATAATTATTGAAGAAGTCTTTATGCAGTACATACGTGTACGTACGAGCACCTTATCAATCATTTCTCAATCATATCAGTGCCGAATTTTTTGTGAGAACTAAAAATAAAGTAAATGAATGTTGGATCCTGATTTCAAATGCTTTGCTTTCTTTCCTAGTTTGTTGCTCTTGTGATATAAGTTTTTTTTGTATTCTGCCAAAATAAGAGCAACGATTCATTACTTTACAAAATTCATGTAAGGGTCTGAATAAAGAACCGAGACAAGCAGGAATCAATGCTAACCACATCGGGCAGAAGGCTTATCGTTCTCGCGACATTTGCTTGCGGTAGCAAAAAAATATCATAGATATGTAAAAGTACCACTGAAAAATACACGAGTTGATTTTTTACTGGATGAGATCTTGTGCCCTAGCTCATTAGCTGGTGGAGTTAAGAAAGATAGGCCTTGCAAGTTATTGTTTGCGCCATTGTTCTGTTTGTTTGTTATTTCATACTTCACCTATCCTATCACCCTACAGCCCTTATCTTTTGCGGTGTCATGCAGAATGAGACACTAGACTACATACGTATGATGTTTTAACAAATCAATACAACAAAGTACGCTAACGTGGATACCATTTACATAGGAAGAATGTTCCAAATGCTGAATATACTCGTAATTAAATCCCACTCCAATTAACCACTCCACTGAAGAACATATGAGGGATAAACAATCCTGTGAAATCTTGCTACTAATCAACTACAGTGTATGTATCAAAAGACTTAAAACTTACTGTCAGCAGTTAGCGTTACTGTGCCTGCTTCTGTAGTTCCAGTGTCGAAATCAGCTTGCGATCTTGTCCTTTTTGTTGCACTCACATTGAAGCCTCCAAGCTTTCCATCTTTGGCAGCATTACGAAGTACTGCAATAACATCTTGCTCTTTTGTTTTGGAATTAAATTTAAGTGCTAGGTTAACAGTTGTTCTTCCACACCTTAATTAAGAGAAAATATGAGGGTTAAAATAAAGAAGAGCACCTTAGAATCCAGAAAATTATAATTCATTTGCTAATCCAGGCAGTTTACAAACCTAATGCCACTTTTCAACTGCACACTTCTGAGACCTGCAAATCTCCCAGGAAAAGCCTCTTCCATCTGTTAATGGAAACAACAGCAAACTGAACATGAAATCGAAAAGCACCTTTAAAGATCACCACACAATCAGGTAAACATATCAATGTTTACAGAATATGATGGTTTATTTTCAATTTGTAATTAATAACGTCTTTCAAACACCACATCAGAGCATGCATCCGAAAGCGCCACACAGACTCACTCGGAATGTTTGAGTTTAATCAAATAAGTTTCTTTTTCAATTGTGGTTAACTGTAATTGAAAAACAACCGAAGCTATAATTGCAATTGCATGGATTTGCATGTAATATACCGCAACTGCAGAAATATTAGTAATTTAGATATGAATAGCTAGATAAAACAAAAAAATGGTTACCACTTTTTTTAGCCTCGTCACTAATGAGGATTGGTTGAATTTTCCATTAGTACAACCTTCATTGGTAAAGACCATGGTTATGTTAATTACTGGAACGACTGGATGTAAAGTAAAAAACATAACAATTACAATGATAGACAAATGAACGTAGACTTGTTGATATTTTGATAACTTCTTTGCATATCATGATCAATATTTCTTTCCAGCATATAAGCAAATACCATTATCTAAAATGTAAACAGGGACCAAGGGGTGACCGCTTTCACGAAGTGGTTCGAAAACCTAACAGGTTATCCATTAAAAGTTTCAAGTGATTATGGTCTCAGTATGTTGGAATTGGTATCAAGAGTAGCATGCCATTTCAGTTTTCAATAAGCTTTTACATAATTTTCATAATTTCCTGACAAGAGAGGTCTTTTGGTTAGTTAATTTCTTTCTGGCATTTACACGCATGATACATATAGGTTAGTTTATCATAATAACAGTTATTATGTCGCTGGCAGAGCCCGTGGGCAATAAAAAGCGAATCCCGTTTTCTCATTAGCTACCCGAACGAGCTCAGGATTAACCGCTTTTTTTGCTTCAGCACAAGAAAAGGAAGTGCGTGAAGCAGATATTCTTGAACAATGTTGGCGATGAAGTCGTAAAACGCGGCTGAAGGGAGTCAATACTCGGTCCACGATAACGCGAAATTGAACACGGCCAATATGATAACGTTGGCACTATTCATCGCCAGAGGCTTGGTTACTAAGACGACTCTTTTTGTCTTCACTCCTAATGACTCTCAGCTCACAGTTCACACTGTCTACCATCTCCACTCGATTCGAAGGCTGAGGAGAGAAAATATGTTTCTAATGTCCTAAAGGCAAATGCCTATACCAAAACTTTTCTCCGTAACTGCTAAATGCCAGTTACAACTAGCAGCACTCCTGACTGAGAGCTTTTTGCGTTAAATGAAAGTGAAATCTCGGAACAAACGAGCCGGCAAATAACAACAGGAGAACTAAATAAAGATTAAAAACATGCCGAGCGCCGTAATTTACATTATGATAACGTGAGCAGAGACGAAAATCCTCAAAAAGAAAACAATATGGACAATCCGAGTTTTTAAGGTTTTCACGCTCAGTTAGATTGCAAGCTCGGCCGCACTTTGAGTGAACAACTAAGAGCTTGCTCTGATATCCTTTCCGATGGTTTGAGTGGAAGGCCACATCACTCACAGTAGGCAAGTGTTACGGCACTGTCATCCCAATAAATCTCTATGTTCTTGTGAGTTCGGCTGTTTTTCATTCATAAAACACACGCCTTGCACTTGTTTTTATGAGCCACAATTCGGCCGGATTTCAGTGAACATTTCACTTCCAGATTCTGTATTAGAGACTAGAAAGACTTTAGACAAACGTGTTCAATTCGACCTGCCGAACTATGTCAATTGTAAATTATTGCAGATTGTGAACTTCGATGGTTTGTGGACTAAAGTGAAATTTCGGAACAAGCGAGCCGGCATGTAGCCACAGAAGAACCAAACAAAGATTTGAAAACATGCAAGGTGCCGTAATTCACGTTATTAAAACGTAGGCAGAGACGAAAACCCTCAAAGGAAAAACAAAATAGACAGTCCGAGTTTTAAAGATTTTCACGCCCAGTTAGATTGCAAGCTTACGTACGGTAATAAATATCAAACACAGCTAACACTCGTGTAGTATATAAAGTTTTGTGTTCAAAAACAAAACAGAAAAAAACAGAAATTATGAAAAATATAACCAAACTGGCATAACTGTTTAAATTCATACTAATCATGACAGTGTCAGAGCGAATATGATCATGGTGAGGTCCATCGCGGCTCACTCATCATGGTGATCTCCGGTCATCGCAGTGAAGCAAGCCTCAGAAACTACATAGGCCGCATAGAAAAAATAAGAGCTTGCTCTGATATCCTTTCAAATGCGTTGAGTGGAAAGTCACATCAGTCATTGGGCCGAGTTTTGCGGCGCTGTCATCCCAAGCGATCTTCATGTTCCGGTGAATTCGGCTGTCGTTCATTCGTAAAACACTCGCCTTGAACAGTTTATTTTCTACCTTGTCATGTGAAAAACCTCGCGTGTTTTTATGAGCCTTAATTTGGCTGAAATTCACTGAACATTTCACTTTAAGATTCTGTATTAGAGACTTAAGAGTGAATGTCTCTAAAAATCAAAGAAAAATAACAAAATCGCGGACATGGTAAAAAATCATTTCGTCCCATTTTTTGTCTACAGGTAGCTATAGGTACTACTTAAAGTGAAGTGAGGTTAATTTCTGTAAATATTCATTTTAACGGAAATAAACCGATACTAATTGCATGATCGAAAATGAGTGCCTGCGAGCTCTAAATTATGCAGTTTTCAGGCCGTCCTTGCATGAACTAAAATGCAACAGCAGGACTTCTCTAGCTATAAATATATACATGTAGCCTTCCATTACCAAGATATAATGATATTTTTTGTATCGTGTCCTTCCTGACGAAACCACGGGTTAATTACCAGTGGACGTGTTCGCCATATTTAATTCATGCCAAACCCGGCCTAATGTAATGTGGCAAAAATGCATGTGGTAGTTTCTCAAAATCTCCAGCAATACTATCACGAGGGCTTATAAGGTGGGTCTTCAAATTCATCATTTCATTTTTCTGGTATCTTCCGCTGTTTTGATGTACCAACCAACCAAACTTCGCTAAAATTGTAAATGGCGCCATATTGAAATGAACAAAATCAACATTGCAATGACACAAGCAAAGCATTGTTTGAGTCGCAGCCGCACTTAGCTTTTTATTTTTGCTTTGACATAAATAGTTCCTTACTTTAGAAATCTTTTATAGGCCCTTGTTATTCCGCTTGGAAGATATTTTCGAAATACTGTCCTTTGAAATTTGGCGTGAAGGTGGCCTACCGGCTAACTCGTTGAAGCCACTGAGCCGGGATGAGTAAAATAAAGTTACTTGTTGTTGTCATTTTCTACAGCGCGTCACAACCCAGTTACGTTTAGTCTACTTTGATCTTAATTTTGGTTTTATTGACGTCTCACACAAAAAGGGTCCCGTACAAAACGGCAGGTAACGCTAGCGATTTGCCGGATTTTAATTTTTCACAGGTTCCTGTCACTCTGCGTGACATATGATAATCTGTCACGTAACGAGATCAACAAACAATTCATTCTGCCTCACATATAAGATCTAAACAAATATATTGCCATCATGAACGAGAACGATACAACAAAGAAATAGACTTTACAAAATTTCACAAATATAAACCGTACAGTGAAAACCTTATGGAACGAAAATAACAATACAATTTTCCCACGGAAAACAAATGTGATGGGTTAACGAAAGTAAACAAAAAACAAAAGCGTAATAATCGTCGGGGAAGGGAATAAAGACAACGGTTGCTTTAACTCCAGCAGAAAAAGAATGTCTTAATCTTTACATGATATTGTAGGTGGCGTTTGTGGCGCAGAGGAAGCCACAAGCGTTTTTTACAATTTTCAGGTGCTGAGACAGAGATTGAACTTATCTTAGCAAGAAGCGGGATTTTCGCGAAGCCTGATAAACGGAAGAGCTGCTCCTCTTCCAAACCAGGAGAAAAGGAGAATGAGAATTGAACCTGTAAGATTAGAACATTTTGTTTCTTTCATAACGAGTCCACACGTTACTCAAGATGTTTCTTTCGGGGAAAAACTTCTAAAATTGTCGACTGGCGAGATCATAAAATCACCCAATGTTATCAGAACAATGATACCAGAGCGTATTGTCCAATAGTATCAACAATACTGCTGTGAAACCAACTTTGAGCCTATGAGTAAGAGAACTCTACAGAGAGTTTGGGCTGTGTGTTCTTCATCTGTTCGCAAGTCTCTGCAAGGACTTGATAACTTTTCAGCATTAGGAATGGAAGCAGTTGATGCTATAGAAAAACTCGTAGACAAGCTTGTTGACTGTGGCAAGACTCAGCAATGAGCGAGGGAAATTAAGCAGCAACTTCGTTTTTCGAAGCAGTACCTAAAGGGCGACTTCAAGGTGGGTGCATATTTTATAATTATGCGTTGCCTTTGCAAATGTAGTAAACTTCTTACTATGATTCACGGCTACCTCTTTCTTTCTCTCCAAGTCTTCTTTATGCTTAATTGATGAAACAACAGTTTGCAATTCACTGTAATACGCTTACACACATGTATACAACGCTGAGAATCGATTAAGTAATCTTTTTGAAATGTCGATCATATGCGCATGCAATGCTTTGTAAATATACATTGAATCACGCGCTTGTCATTTTACTTTTTATTTTAGGTACATGCAGTGGAGGCCACAAAGGTTCCCGATCATTGTCGAATTTATGCACTAAGTGACCAGAGCAATGCTGAATTTCGGGGCTCCTGCGACCATCTCCACAATGAGTCATATGAGCAGTGTTATGAGTTACAGGAAGTACCATAGAAGACGAGTGTTCAAGTGCGCTCTCGTCAGCAGAAGATCAAGCTGACATGCAACTTACCATCAAACAGGCAAGGGATGACATCATTTGCTGGAAAGCCCATCAGCTACGTTCAGTCCACCAAGCTGAGGCGAAGCATCCAGTTTTAGCCAAACTCGACAGCCGATCGGTGTTGTTAGTCCAGGACTGGGCAATGAAATATATGCCCCGAAAATATTGAGAGGCGCAGTCAGATTGGTTTGCGAAGCGAGGATTGCCATGGCACATTAGTGTTGCCGTAAGACGGTCAGAGGGTTCTGAGCACTTTGAATCGCAGACACCTGTTCACGTATTTCAAAGCTGCGCCCAAGACAGTGTGACTGTGGCTTCGATTATGCTTGACTGCCTCACTACCCTGAAAAAGGAAATTCCAGAGCTGGAAATGGCTTATTACAAACAAGATAACGCTGGCTGTTATCACAGTGGAAATTCAATCATCTCAGCTAAGCTGGCCAGTGATGCCATGGGAGTGGCTTTTGTAAGAAACGACTTTTCGGACCCTCAAGGTGGAAAGGGGGTATGTGATCGCAAAGCGGCAACAATCAAGGGAAGGTACGTTGGAAGGTACGTAAACGAAGGCAATGATGTCATCAACGCTCTACAGTTCAAAACAGCCATTGAATCTGGTCAAGAAACCACAGGAGAGAAAGCAAGTTATGTTGCTGCCAAATTGTCAAGCACCTTTAATATCAAATGGGATGGCATAAGCTTACTCAACAATTTTGAGTACGATGAAAGTGACACACGAGTGTGGAGAGCATTCAATGTAGGTTCCGGTAAAGTAGTGCCATGGGCCAAGTTCGAAGGAGTCATGAAGTAGCCCGAAAAATTGGAAATCCTAGACTCGCCATCGCAGAGTCAAGTGGCACACCGACGTTCAAGATTGTGAGACACCGAAATATTAAGGAAAGCTCTGTCAAAGCAAATTTCTTAACTGAGAGCGAAAACCAAGATCGAAGCTGTATTGGGGAATATAAGCCAGATGACATGCTTTTCCCGTGTCCAGAAGAAGGATGTGTAAAAGCCTACAGTCGCTTTGCAAACCTCCAGACACACCTAGATACTGGAAAACACCAAATGATGCTCGAACAGGAAACTCTCTACGATAAAGCTAAAAGAGAATATTCTTCCAAGCTGATGGAGGGACGCAGTCGAATACCAAGCGTTCAAGTTGCCGCACAATCAAAGAGAGACGGCTTGCCGCCTCTTCCAATGGGTTGGGTCCTGAAGACAATTAAGAAAAAGGTGCGTTTTACAAGGAAACAGACCGAATTCTTAACTGACTAATTTCAAAAAGGGGAGTATAGTGGACGGAAAAGCGATCCACAGGAAGTTTCGAAAACCACGAGCCTAGCAAGAGACCAAGCGGGGGGACGTCAATTTCAACCTCATGAAGTCCTTACGTCGCAGCAGATTAGTGGCTTCTTCAGCCGTCTTTCAGTAAAGAAGCGATTAGAAGTTACAGCCGCCGGTAACCGAGCAAAAGCTAGTGAAATCTCAGAAGTGGACATGGAGAGCGTCGACAAGGACGAAATTTCCGCCAAAGCTGAGAGCCATCTATCTGCAGTGTGTGCAAATGTGATGAGAGATGTGGCTATTCAACATTCGATTGTATCTTTCGATCTAAACATCTGTTAACTTGTACAAAAACGTACACTCACAACTTTAAGAGTGGATAGGCTAAGAGACATGTGCATAGACCTTGGGCTGGATATTTCTGACATTTCACCTCAGAAGAGGAAAAAGCCATTCATCGCACGACTCACACAATTAGTCCAGGAGTGTACCTGCTCTTCCAAGTAACTGAGCACTGAACGTTTTACGAATAACTGATCTGCTGATTATAAAAGCGGTGCGTGTATTATTTACATGGAGGCGTTGCGTGACAGCAGAGTCCTACATATCGGATTTTAGTCACTTGAGCTCACCATTGCTTGTGAAACCTCATCTTTGTGTTGGACAATTTTTAGTAAATTCGAAACTGGCGAGTGCAGGAGGTGCAGAAGGGATGCAAATGCTCGAATCCATGTTCACCGGATGAGAAGTAAACGGAAACTAACGGCTTTGTGCCAAATTTAACCTTTTGAGTGCAATTGAACTGTTTAACCTGTTGTGTGTAGAATTATGCAGAATTAAAAGGGTAGCAAAAGTCGAAAATTGTTTCTCCTGTCTCCGTATATAAAAATCAAGTGTAGTTATAGACATTTTAATATGTTTCTAGTCATTTTAACGGCCAGTGAAGATATAACTGACCAAAACAGTTATTTGTGTCCGACGCGTTTAATTTTGTTATTATGCATCTCATTATGGGGTCATGGTAATTTAACTGAAATTTGGCTGGTGGTCATCTTTTGATAGTCAAAGGTCCCAAAGAAATAAAACCCACATCGTAAAGAACTATCTTTCAAGGCTTCTTGGTAGTGTTATTGTAAACTTTGAGACACTACCACTTGTATTTTTGCCAAGCTATTCTAGGCCACCTTTGCCTTAATTTCGAAAGGTCGAAGATGTCGTCTCTTAATAGGGACGTAGCTCCTCCAAGAATAACATTAGACAAAAACTATCACTTTGTCTCGATAATACAAGTCCAACTCAATATTTCTATGACTAGAAAAGTCCTTCCGTTACATTTTTGTTAGCATGACAAGTGCCCGAAAAGTGCATAATTTCAGGATCGCGCTTGGTGAAATTTGAGCTATTTACCCCCGGAAATGTTAAAACAAATTATTCCCGTTAAAGTGCATATTTAAAAAATCTAACCCCATTTCCGTTTGTTTACTAGATAAGGCTACCCACAGGCAAAAAATGAACCAAATCGATTTTTGACCGTGTCCGCGACTTTTTCGATAATCTGTGATTTTTATTGACATTTACTCTTAAAAACTTCAGGCAAAAGTGTTAAATTTGACCAGCCCAACTGTTTCAGTTTGTAAACTATCGCAGAATGTGAACTTTGATGGTTTTTGAACGTTGGTAGTTTGACACTTTTGACAGCTTTAGTCTTGTATAGCCAATCAGATTATTTGAACCATTCTAACAGAGATTTTGATCGGCTTATTGTAGCGTACTTTATGAGAGTATAGAGCACGCTGACGGAACGAAAGTTTGTTTTGAAAATTGAAAGTAATGCGTAGGGAATTTAACGGATTCTTTATTATAAAACAAATAGAGAAGCCTTGACTGTGCTCTGTTCTGTTGTAAAGCACTTAGGAGGCGCTTAGCGCACTCAAGAAGTGGGGAGAAACACCCGTCTAGGTACGTTTCTCCCCACACTTCTTTCGTGCTTCAGCCGCCTCCTGCGTGCTTAACAACAGGACAGAGCACAGTCAAAGCTTCCCTATTCGTTAATCATTCAGGTTTTTTTTTTATGTAACCCCTAACCTGCGGTTCTCAGACCTAAATCTCTAAGACCTGAAAGACCCTAAAATACTCTTACTCTTGCATATCTAAAAAAAGAAATGAAGAATAAACCAATACAAAGTAACAAATTGGAGGGGCAGGGTTTAAGAATTAGAAGATCTGTATTTTTTATGAATTCGACGATTTGTATTTTTCTTCGTAGACCATGTCGAAATTTAACGTGTCTGCTCTAAAAATAAATCGATTCGGTGACGATTTGTGATCAGAGAATTTGAACGTAACAGGCCAATAGATAAATACATCCATCTGCGAAAAATACGAAGACGAAGCAAAACGAAAAGGTACTTAGCCAAAAGGGGTTCATTGTTCTTAGGTCTTCGCTTTCGGGTCATACATCCTCGGCCACTTATCTACGTCCACCGATTGACTTATGTGAACATACGAAGTATGGCTACACAGTCTAATTTCATGAAAGTTATGCATCGAACCTTTAATAAGCTTCCTATCAAATATGAACAAACGGGGTTGTAATTTAGATATTTAACCATTTAAATGATTAAATATTTACTTTGGACTTAAAGCTTCTGAGGCAAAGCCAGGTTTCAAGTGCACCACTAACCTTTGCATGTGAAAGAGTCTGAAGATCCATTCGTTAACTCATAACCATTACTGCAAAGGCAGGCTGAGTTATCTGTTATGTTCCACTCCCCATTACTAAGGCACACGCCAAATAACGTTTTGTTGTTTTTCTTAATCGCGTTAGGATCTGTACATTCTCCTTCTTGTTTGTTTAGATTGATATCATTTGCTGGGGCAAGTGTTCTTGGAAATCTAACCAACTTGGAAGGGACCGTTTCAGAGCAGAAACGATATCTTAAAACAAACCTTCTTATTGTCAAGCAGGTTCCTTGGTCTAATAATGCTAAATAAATTCCCTTCGCTTTTGTTATTATTGACCCATCAAATGTGTCTGTTGTGCGCTCCCCAGGCATAGGAAGAATTTTTGGAGCTATCACAGTTTCTTTGAGGAAATTTAGTTTTTTTGGGTCTGGATTATATTTGAAATCAGTATGATAAGAATACAGGGAGAAGTTTGTTCTGCAGAATGGCCCCACGTCAGCTAAGGGGCAGTTGAGGAAGGTATAGGTCACTTCAATATCGAGTCGTGTAGCATCCTTGATGTTAATAAAGTCTGTTATTAACCAGTTCTCTGGTACCTCATATTTGTTAGAAGCATCACAGACTGAGTAATATGGCGATACATTTGAAGGATGTGTCCACTGCAAGAGAATAAAAAAAATTTTTTGATCAATCATGAAGTAGTAAAATGTTTACTCCAAAAGAGATGGTCTATGCAAAACATGCATGTACTGAAGGTACGCTTTACTAGGAATATTTGCACGTATACTAGGCAACTATGGAGCATTATGAGATGGGCTAATACTTTAACTGTGTTCAACATCAGTAATTCTAGAATAACAAAATCTAATTATCTAATAATATACTTTCACTGTTTTCAACGCAAATCAAGAATTCTACAATAATCCAATCTACTTCAAATGCAGCGAATGTGCTTGTTCATGCAATATTTACCACATAAGATATGCCTTATCTTAACAAGAATACAGTACATGCCTGGACCAAATCGTGGGAAATTATCCTTGGTTTGAGTCACGAAGAGACTTGAGATGCAAAAGTTTTAGATCACTTACTGTTCATGAACTGTGTATGCGCTAGTCTCTCTGGGCTTATGTTTTCTCCCTAAAGATCTTCCTACCCACATTAACTTGGATTTCAAACGCCCATGGCTTGCTTCCTTTGCCAGTTTTTTTTAACTACTACCTTGATTTCCTTGATAAGTGGGAATTACTGTTACAAAACATGTATACATGTGCCTAATAGTGATAAAGTTAATGTTTAATAGTACACGGAAGAGAGGTTTTTATGACATGGGTTACTAAAATCAAGTAACTCACCCCTCTTCCCTCTGTACTTTCGTGTACGATATACCAGTACCAAGGAACTGGTTCAGCTGGTCTCTCAATAAGAGTTTCTGCAGAGGAATGTTATAAACTATTTTACAATAAAGTTCTGATATAATGTGCGATGTCATTGCTTGAAATAGCGTGCTTTATCAGAGTAAAAAAAAAAACGGAGCTGAGCTAATGCTTTCACGCCATCTGCCAATCTCTAAAATATCCATTCATCGGCCAGGACTCCTCTCTAGCTTCTTTTCGTTAATTGAAAGTAAAAATTTCGGAATAAGCGAGCCAGCAAGTAGCAACAGAAAAACCAAACAAAGATTTGAAAACGTGCCAAACCCCGTAATTTATGTTCTTATAACGTGAACAAAGACGAAAATCCTGAAAGAGAAATGGATAGTCCGTGGAAAGTCTGTGGAAAGATGAAAACGTCTGTATTTTTCAAATGAAAAAGGGAAAGCCCTCTTACATTTTCTCATCAGCAAATTGCTATTTTTAAAGCACTCTCGTGAGGTTACAATTAATGCGAGACCCCGGTAGAGGACAATTATGAAACGTGAATATCAAAGGAGAATTTAAAACAAAAAAACAGGCTAACACGAGTTGAAAGTTATTTTTCTTTTTAACTTCCTACGCTTATCAAAGGAAGAGGAAACGGTAGAGAAAAAACAATGGAGCAAGCAGTCAAACCTGGCAACTTCAAGAGAAGATATAAGAGAGACCCATTCGATTTTGGCGTATTGTTTTACTGAATTACTGTTCTTATCGACCTGTGTTGTCTCACCTCAATGTCGTTTACCCCGTGTTTTCCAAGTTTGGCTCATTCTCCCAAACCGAAAATGTTAGTGACGCTCAATAGAATATAATTCCAACTGATACTGGCTTAGTGTATCTTCGAAAATCCGTTCAAAACGTCAGGAACACCGACGACAGTCCTCAGCTGCTTGAGAATACAGCTGATTAGCGTGTGTTTATCAGACCTTGTCAACATCCTCCCCTCCCCTGACTAGCATGCGTGTACCAGACCTTGTCAACCCCCTCCCCCCCCCTTACTACTCCCCCGGACTGGTCCGTTAAATGAACACTACGACAGCGAGTGAGGTGAGGGGCTGGTAAATAAACTAACAAGAGCCCCGCTTTCACGCTTGGCTAAATGTATATATTACGTGACCGGAACTGTATTTCTTTTTGACATACATCACTTGGCGGATATCCAGTTGAAGTTGTTTTGAAGCTCAACACATAACAGCCTAAAAATATGTGGTCTGTATCCAGACATATGAATCATGAGAAGTAGAGATAGGTCATTCACGTTGATCCTTCAATCTCATTAAACTCCAAATTCGCATGATATTTAAATTCCCCGAATCTATGCTGAGAAAGGTTGAAGTATCAGCCGAATGCCCCTCTTAAAGATCGAGTTTTTCGTCAAAGCCCATTCTCTAGAGTGCACATGTTAAACTCTCAGCCTCGAGCGAGGTATCAACAGTTATAGCATCGGTTTATGGGAGGCTCTCTACCCTCGCCCTCGAGTCATAAACGGAGAGAAGAAATGTAATCGCCTTCAATAGCATTCTACTTCTTTCATTTAACACGGGTAGCCTAGTTAACGCTCAAAAAGTGTGGCACGGAGAAGTTCGCACTAATGTTAAGTAAGAATTAATTGTCGTAACACCCCGCGGGAGCACAATTGCGCAAAAATATATAATCATGTTTTTATGAATTTTGTTTGGCTCCGCAGTTTGAATCGCTTTCGCACCAGAGTCGTGTAGCGCGGCAGAACTTGTCGAACTTAACTGCTTGCTGAACGTAATTAAAAGGTTAACTCTGGGACTGAAACATCTCTCTGTCGTCCAATGCGAACTCTTACCTGCTTCTCCTGAAACTCCGCGCAAAATAACAATTAGCCAAAGAACTAAAGTAGCACGAGATAACTTCATTATTAAGGATTAAGGAGAAAAGCATAAATTTCATTTTCGATCAATAGCAGATTTTTTTTTTTTTTTTGGGGGGGGGGGGAGATGGATGGGTCTGAAACTGAAGCCACAGAACTGGGTGGAGCCAGGCGATGTGTACACGCTGGTTACTTTGCATCATGGTCGTAAAAGAAAAGTAAAATATTTGCATCCTGTGGCAGTCGAGTGAACATCTTTTGAGGCAGCTAGAATAGCGCGAACACGTGGAATGTAATGAAAATTGACTGTTTGTTGCCGATCTTTCGAAAGTTAAAAAGTGTTGACGGGGCTACGCGACTCCAGACGTTCCTTCTTAGGAGAAACCTGACGAGATTCAGATAGAATCCAAATTGTAGTCTTGCTGAGACACCAGCTGTAAAAATATCAAAGTCAGAAATTACGTTCCTAGACGAAAGAAATTCAACTGGGAATCGACCCTTAACGTGCAAGCGCACCACAAAGAGAGAAAGACCTTCTAATACACGAATTTTTATTCGTTTCATCCATTAGGCGCAAATAAAGAATTCGTAAAAGGAGAAGCGCTGCACCTCTTAAAAACGAATTCGTCACGCTCCACCTTTAATAAAAAGTGTATAGAGTTTCAAAGTACGCTTTAAGAATGGAGGATACCCAAATGACGGTTTTGAGGAGTGTAACTCAGAAGCCATTTCTGCCGAAGAGACAGGTTAATAGCACAAAGAAATGTTCCTTTTCTCTTGCACAATCTCATCCGGCTTTCCCTTCATAAGGAACATACAGATGAGGGGATATCACCTTAAAACATACTGCACAAAAGAGAATTATTCGAAAGTTCGGACATGACGTGCGCTGTCATTGATTGAAAGCGCGTGGTCTATCATAAGGTAAAACATAGAGCTGAGCTAAAGCTGTCATGCCACCTGTCAAATTGTTCTACGTCTGACCATTTCCCGGACTTCTCTCAAGCTTTGTTTTTTTCGTTAAACGTTTAAAGTGGAATTTCGGAACGAGCGAGCCGGCAAGTAACAACAAAAGAACCAAGCAAAGGTTTGTAAACTTGCTAAGCGCCGTAACTTGCGTAAACGTTACCAGAGATGAAAATCCTCAAAGAGGAAACGAAATGGGCAGTCCGAGTTTTGGAGGTTCTCAAGCTCGGTTAGATTGGTCACCAGTTTCATTGCAAGCTCACGTACGGCAATAAAAATCAAATACAGCTAACAATCCGATAGTATATATAGTTTCGTGTTCAAAAATACAGAACAAACAGGAGTGATGAAAAATATAGCCAAACTGGCATAACTTTTAAAATTCATACTAATCATAACGGCGTCAGAGCGACTCAGTGATCATGCTGCAGTCCATCGCGGCTAGCTCAGCTCATTATGGCAATCTCCGGTCATCGCAGTGAAGCAAACGTCGGAGATTAAATCGGCCGCCATTCAAGTGAACAACTAACCGCTTGTCATATTATCCTTTCCTTTGGGTCATCCCGAGCAACCTTTATGTTCTAGTGAGTTCGGCTGGCCTTCGTTCATAAAGTACAAGCCTTGAACAGCTGTTTTCTAACTGTCATGTGAAAAAACTCGCGTGTTTTTATGAGCATCAGTTCGGCTGGATTTCACTGAACTTTTCACTTTCAGATTCTGTATTAGAGACTTAAAAAACTCCAGGCAAAAGTGTAAATTTTGACCTGCCGAACTGTTTTCTTCCGTTAGAAGGTGTCACAAATGGAATTTTGCCTATTCAGTCGAAAAACCACGTTTTCCATCGGAATCTATGGGTGTGTATTGGACATGTATGGAAGCACGGATGATGTCGCCTTGCGGAATATAGAGTATTCATAGATCAAGTGACTCCTTTCATTGGTCTACTTTAACCGTCCTTAATTCAGTGTTTAAGATAATATATTTATCATTCGATACTTGTGATCCGTCATTTTACAAGGAAAGAAGACATACAATATAACTGAGGTAGTAGGAAATGTCCTTATAAGACTTAAAAATTGTAACCCTATGTAACGCAATACACTTCACACAATGATAGGCCTTTAAGGTCTATTAGCGGCCATTGCCGTTTTCAAACACAAGCAATGATAAATACATAAAGACACGAATTTCGTTGAAGAGCGTTTGAGAGCCTTTGATCAGAGCTGATGAGGTAGGATCAAAATGGCCATCCAAACCTTTGAAAGGCTTCAAACTATGACGTACACCAAATTAGACCTTATTGAAAAACCGGTCTCAAATTTCATACTACCCTGAAAGTTTCTGATAAACTCCCCAATAATTGATGTTTACTTGCTAGAAGAGAGAATGTGACGTATTCCTGATAGTCTAAGATTTCGCCTAAGCGAAAATGAGCGCTATCTTATAATTGGCGTTCCTCATCGGTTCATCTTGATGTTCATGGAAACTATACTGTGATGTAGTTGCATTTTTCTATGCGCAATTTTACGTGGGCAGTGACGATCAGTGTTATCTTGGCCAGTTCTTCTCGCCACGAACCAGAATACTTATTCATCCTTGACTTGGTCAATGTGGAAATGGGATTCTCAAACAGAGGTTGCCGCTCAAGACTTCAATGCCCCATTATGGTCACAAATGAAAACTATTTATTAATTTTTACGACGTTGTACAACTCACAAACTTTATTCCGTGCTTTCCGACGGTTACACACACACAGAAAAATGGGATCAATATCAGTATCTGGGCAACTGCCCACCAACCCCTCCCCTAACCCAACATTAACCCTAACTTGTTATCAATAGACTGTTGTTGGGTTAGGGGAGGGGCAGTTGCTTAGATACTGATATTGATCCCGAAAATGTATCAAACTAACACGAAAATTTGAGCGAAAGCAACCGTTTAAATAACAAAAGAAAAATACTTTTGTTCAATCATTAGCTTAATAAACAATTCCTGTAATTAAGAGTGCAATTAAAAAAACAACCGTCAAATAAATTTGTCATAACAACACTTATTATTGTTATAAGTTTTCCAAGGACTGATGTTCATTTGCAAGAAGAGCAAAGCAAAAGGAATTGCCGTTTCCTTGGGGCTTAGTCGGGCTTCTCAGCCTTCGCACTGAATTACATAAGTAACAAAAAATTTCTGATCGATAGAGTGGGTTCCTCAATAGTTAATCTTTTACGTTCACAATACTAAGTGTCTTTTCATATTTTGTCATTTATTTTAGCCTCCGAAAAAGAGACAATTGAAACAATTTTCCTTTTTTTAACACTTTACACGAAAATAGATGTTTACCCTCAAAAATTAATTTTAATTTTTATCACCGATAAAAAGTTACTTTGATATGCTTTTCCAAAAAATCATTTGTCTTTTCAACATAAAGTTTTAAAAAAGCTATACAGCTGTTCCTCGCTTCACTGTTCAATAGCTTGTTTTGTATTAACATAGAATGAAAGTTTAACTTCAAATACACAGGGAAAATTGCATATCATAGCGCTGCAAGATTTATCACTCCATCCTTTGCTCCATGAGAATGCAATCGCTTACACAGCAAGATCGTCAACATTAACGTAGAGTCGATCGTCGTAATTGTTTAAGTTTATCAGCCCCTGCGAAAAAAGGGGTAAAAATCAGAAAATCTTAATCGCTCGCGATAAAGGCCCCATTTAAAATGACTTTTTATCGTTCGTGAAGAGCATGTTGGTGATGATATTATACTTAGAAATAACCGAAATAAAATAGACATGCAACTTTCGAACACTTCATAGTGACGCCATTATTACATGCATTTGACAGTGGTACATCAAAAAAAGGAATAGAAAAAGGTAAAGAATATCACAGTGTGCTTGTTTACAGACCCAACAGAACGTTCAAAGGAGCTTATTGGTATTAACTAAATACAACCTAGCATTTTCTTTGGGTTTTCACTGATGGATTTAGAGAATATCTTGAAACACAAAATCACCATCCCCCTTCCGTGTTTTCAGAACAAGCTTTAAAACTTGTACAAGAATACTCGCTGGAATTCTGATCCATTATTTTTACCTCATAATTTAGATAAAGTAGCTTCGAAACTCCAGTAATTTTCGCAATAAATTAAAATACACAAAATCTGCCGACTTTCAACTAACAATATTCCACGATTGTAAGTTTGCCAAAGTCAGATAAAACTTTGAACGATCACAGTTAACTCCACAAACCTACCTTGTGCTGGTTTTCCATTTCTTTGAGTTCGTTTCTCAACTTCTCAAAAGATGGTCTCAAGTGAGGCTCGTCTTTCCAACAGTTTGCCATTATTTTATACCTTAAACACAAAGATGTCAAGGATATCTCAGTATTTTCTCACTAGCCTCAGTTAGGATATTGTTAGACATAAAATGTTGCATATACGGTAGGACAGTTTGCTTCTTTCTTCAATCACCACAAGAGACAAACTCGTGATCATTGACTCATTCCAATATTTCCCTTAAGTAGGCTGGCTCAGAAAAGAAAACGGGTTTAATTTTGGCTGCGCATGCCTCTTTAGCAAAAAGAACATTTAAAATAAATATTACTGCTGTAGGAGAAAAGGCAACGAAAAAAAAAAACAACAACACAATCTTCATACAACTTCTCATCCACATGTTGTGGTTTAGGCATTCTGTATCCCTCCTCTAGCAACTTTGCAATTTTTCTTCCATCCATCCTTGGATAAGGTGAACCACCTAAAATAAAGCAGGTACTCTCAATGCACTCTTTCAAGAAGGGCCCAACACTTGTAAATAAATTTTTACAATATAATTCCTACACCATTGTTCCTTTGTCTTTAATTTTTCGAATAAGTTCAGCGACTGAGGCAATCTAAGGTGGCTTGGCAGTTACAAATCACAAAGGCAAAACCGAATTCCTCAGAGAACGGTACACCCTGCTTACTTTATGACCACATGTCGATACAAGTGCCACTTTTGTTGACACGATGACGCTAAAATTAATGGTCTGGTCATTAATCTCACAACTTACCAATCGTGAAAATCTCATAGAGTAGAACTCCGTAGCTCCACCTGTAGAACAAACGAGGAAAGGAAAATAAACGTTCTCTTCCGTACTGTTAAAAAAAAAAGTAAATGAAACTTCTTCGTGGGAAGCTCACTAGACTCGTTACAAGAGCAGAACCTGGGACATTACTCACAAATCTAAGCCAGAACGAGTATTACCACTCCTTCATAATAAGATTCCTCCACATCTCCACATCAATTAAAAAAATTCAATACCTAACATACAGAAGACATCCAATAACTTTTCCCATTTTGCTTATAGACCTTATGAAGTCCTTGTACTCACACATCGCTCTTTGTGGAATATTTTCCGTACAGCAATGCCTCAATGGCAGTCCATTTGACAGGAAGACGCCCCTAAATTAGAAAGATAATGATTAAGGATAAATACGACTTAACCAATGCAAGACTGTAGACAGATCTCTAGCTAACTGAAGCAGTCCTAGCAGTGATTTAATGCGTTAGAAAAGAAGCCGAGAGAGCCCATGACCTATGTAAAGTTAAAACCGCAGACACTCATACAAATTTACATTAATTTCAACATAATTATCAGCTTAAAATCGTTTGGTACCTTTGACTTCCGTTGATAAATGTTGTCCTCTTGGACATCTCTGGCCATACCAAAGTCTGTTACTTTACACATTTCCCCTTCTCCAATCAACACATTACGAGCTGCAAGGTCTCGATGGATTATCTGTAGCAAAGCATAACAAATTATTGATGTTGGAACGACTTGGGAGGATGCGAGAGAATTGAAAAAATAATTGCCACGAGGGTCCGGCAATCTGTAAGTTCTCAAACTAAATGTATGGGCCGGTTATTTACAAGAAGTCCAACCTAAACCGCGGTTTTACGCAGTCAGTGGGCTTTCTCCGTAAAAGGGTTGATTTTTTTGACAATTGTGAATGTTCAGGTAGAATTTTCAGGTTAGATAGTTTAGAACGTGGTTTTGTTAAAGAACAGCTAAGCTTTGTTAAAATAACCGGCCCATAATGTGTACTTACTGATATCGATGACAAATACGACATTCCATCGGCAACTTGCCATGCAAATTTCATAAGCTGCTGCGATGTCAGATTTGTTTGTGGCTTGACGTCCGGGTCTTTGTAGTAAGTGTCGTTTAATCCGCGGCTCTTTCTCAGGTAACCAAGAAGATCCCCATATGGAATATATTCAATCAATACCATTAATGGCCCTATTGCAAGATAGATGTATTTTAAATTCACTCAGAATAAATGGGATATTTCACGATGACAAGAAAGAACGTTTAGAATTAAGGAAATCGACAACCATACCTGGTAATTAGAGGTCGGTGACCGAAGATTACACAAAATAACTAAGAGCCGAATGGAAAAGGAGCATGTTGAAATTTACCCCAAGTTTGTGTTTCCGAAGAAAACGGGCGAGCGGTGAATGAGATGTCTCTGAACTAGGTATATGCTCGAAGATAATTTTATGGGCTATTGAAGCATACTTTTCCATATTTACCAGACTTTGTGACACATCCCAGTAGTTTAATGACATGAGGATGAGGAGCCAGTTGCTTCATCAAATCAAGTTCGGACAATAAGTCCTTCCTCTCTAATGCAGAAGCGTCAGCTGCAAGATGATCACCCAAAAGCTGTTACCTTTACAAGCAACCACAGTTACTGAACTAAAATAATTAGTATATATCCTACCTCATACTGAGCTCTGTGCAGCTTAGAGGTTGAGCATCATCATTACAATTATCAGGTCAGAAGTAAAATCAAGATATCTTATAAAGTATGTTATGAAAAATACAACTTATATGCAGCTGGTGTGAAGCAGAGAAAGATCGACTAGGTTGAACAACAATACTGGTGCAGCCAAAATGTTAAGTTCAGTTACACTCTACCATTACTAAATAAAACACTGTATTCAGAGTAAAAAAAAGACAATGACAAAATCCTACATTCTACTTCCATCCCAATGACTGCAGTTTAATATCTTTAGAGATATTAAACTCAATTTGTTTTCAACAAAAAAAAGTTAGCGGCTTATGCTCAGCTAACACACTTGCAATCTTTTTTCAACTGAAAATAAAATCACGAACATAGCGACATCCTTCTTTTTTAAGTCGAAATATCAGTCTTTGAGGTTTGCTACTTTGGGGTGGGTAGAACGGGGGTTTGATCACTAATAACATAAAAAAAAATTTTTAGACGAAAGGCTCTTGGTGAAATTAAGGTGGATTTGCGGTTTCATTTGGATGAATAAGCGATACCTTTTAGTAAAGTGCCTTGATTATCATGGTCAACCTAATGAAATCACGTTTACTTGAAAACTGATAGAAGAAAAAATATAACACTAAGATGACCTAAGTCTCCACATCAGATGCGGAGAGGTTGGGTTTGAATTGCGTCTTTCAAGGCGCTACCTTTTTTTTGAGGGGGGAGGGTGGGGTTTTTTACCTCAGGAACTTTACAGAAATGCAAGAATTCATTTGAAGTATTTGATACCTTTCAACATCTTGACAGCCACAAGTGTCTTCTTTAGTCTTCCGTGGAGGCCTATGACTGTTGCTTTGGCAACCTGACCAAAAGCACCTTTACCAACGATCTTTTCTATGGTCACGTGCTCTGTAGGAATCTCCCAATAGCGTGTAGATGAATTTAAAGAGGCGTATTCACTGACTGGTTCAGCGCGTCGGGCCCTCTCATCCAATGCCATGTACTGCTGGCCTTGAAGCTTTTCAAACTCAGTCTTATCATTTTTTAAGTAAGAAACGTAATCATAAACCACGGCTCTGCTTAAAGGTGTTACAACTTTTCTAAACAACTGCCTTCTCAATATACTTAATTATACATATAAACTAACTTAAAACTACCACTCTAAACATTCTGTCTTTCATTTGTGCAATTACCATGCAAAAGCAACTTCATGGTAACAATGTACTTTCTTTTTCTAAAAGTGCAAATGCCATTTTGTCTTCGGAAATCTAATGATCATAAATGAAACTTTACTTGGTACAAATATCTTTGGGAATTCATCTTCAAAAAGTGTACTTAATATCACCTAAGTTCGTATCAAACTTTCTATTTGTTCAGCTCGTTAGCGTTTGTCGAAAGACACACAAGCTAATTGGATTTATTACTGGAGAAGCTTTCGCATAGTTATTGCATTTCTTAGATTGAGATCACCGCAAATCGAAGGAGAAAAGCACAACATTGAGCTTGATTGAACAGTAGTATCCTACACTGTTTAGCTCGTTTTTAATCCTAAGAGTGACAAGGTTCTAATTTCTCTTTACAATCTATCCCTTGAATCAAATGTTTAATTTACGAGAATAAAGGAAATGATTAACAACTAACGAAGCTATTGATGGTTTTACAAATTCTTCTTGTTAGAACCTAGGAAATGTATAGAAGACGGTATGGAGAATATGCATGATGATGTTAGGGTGTACAGGGTTAAATAGAGAGACCACTTACATCACCAGTTCCTCTTTCTTCTGTTGATTTTCCATATCTCCTAAGATAGTGAAAAATTCACATACATAAAATTGATATCTTTGCTGACGGAAAAGCAATAAAAACTGGATGTAAACACACCTTTGAGAACATTAGTCACAAGACATTAGCGACAGCATGCCACATTTTGCTCTGAGCTATTAGCTCAAATAAAAGCAGGTTTCATAAACAGCCAAAGCTTGAAGAGAGAAGCGATTAGTAACGATGATACTTCATTACTTTCCTATAGATGCAGAACATAATACCCGCATAGCAAGTTTGTTCACACCTATAAGGCGTGGCGAGTAGTGTTAAAGGTATTAATTTAAAGATACTCTAGGTAAGTAACGCCTAGGTGAAGTTCGTAAGCTGAACATAACTACTGTGATGCATGTGAAAAGCAAAAGGAGAAGTTCACAGTTGCAAACAGTTCCCATTGGTAACAAAATCTAAATGTGAAGAAACCATGAAAATGGACGATAATTTATCTCACCTCTCTCTTTTTGGTGTCCCTAAAACGATGAAAAAAAAACATTAAAAAAGTATGATGAGGAAGCAGGATAGAAAGAAAAATCAGCGCAGAAAGTATGTAAACAGAAAGAAAGAAATGAATTCGAGGGCAATGCCGAATAATGTCCTCAGAAATTTTATTATACATGGATAATTTTGTTATGGAGGCGTTTTGTAGCAAGTCTGAATCGATAATTGAAATCATGAAAAAATAGTGACATTTAGATAATCACTTAAGTACTAAAACATGGAACCACCTAAAGCCACCTAAAACCACTTACAATCACCTACAACCACCTAAAACTACCTACAACCACCTCAAAAATTTCAACAACCACCTACAACCACATCAAAAACATCTTAAGCCCCTCGCAAACTATCTAAAACCATCTAAAACAACGCATTAATGTCTAAAATAAGGCGAGACGACAAGTCACGTAATGAAATACGAGAATCGAACGAAACCTCCACCTACCCCTGAAATCTTACTCTCCCTGTTTCCTTGTACAATCAACCATCTCACGAAATGAAATGCGAGAGCATGCCAATTACATTTTATATTGCCACAGTAATCAGCCTGCACAGTCGTAAAAGACTTGGAGAACTTAACTAGCAGACGTTTTGGCTCACATTTCATTTGATTACGTAATGGTTCAAGGCAGTGTTTTTCTCCATTTATAATCTCAGCACTGGAAATGTAATTGGAGCAAAACGTGAGTCACTATTGTGTAAGTAGCACCACTCGTGCAGCTGTATGCTGTATGAATGCCAGCACGATGACGTTCGTGCCAAAGGAAGATCCCAAAGGTACGCACAGTTCGCTTAAAATATTTTCAATGACCATTCTTACTCATACTTTTTCTAAACGTGAGCCAAAACGTCTGCTGGTACCCAGGGTAGAAAAAGCTAAGTCAAGTCAGTCTTTTGACTACGGGTTTGTCATTTTACTTTATTATTTTTTGCAACTTGATGGTTCATTTTGTAAAGTTCTTTAAGTCTTTTGCTACTGAAGGAATATAAAATATGATTAGCATACTCTCGCATTTTATTTCGTGAGATGGTTGATTATACATGGGGGAGGTGGAAGTTTCGTTTGATTCTCGTATTTCGTGTACGTGACATGTTGCCGTCTCGCCTTATTTTAGACATTTATGCCTTGTTTTAGACGGTTTTAGATAGTTTGCGAGTAGCTGTAGATGCTTTTGAGGTGGTTGTAGGTGGTTGTTGAAATTTTTGAGGTGGTTGTAGGCGGTTTTAGGTGGTTTTAGGTTGTTCCATGTTTTAGTACTCACGCATGTAATCACAGTTGTGACGCTTAAGATTCGCGGATATTACATAATCTATGCGCAAAATTGAACTTTTTCCGTGTTTACCTTTCTTGTGTTTAAATGAAGCTATGTAAAAACACAAGCAGCCCTTATAATTAATTGCCAGGTGCTACCATACATCCTAAAATATCCTATACCTATCCTATACGTAGGACCCAGTGTTGTCAGAAACACAATTCTTACCATTCGATTTCTTGCTGCGACGCCTTCTTGACTTCCATACGAAAAAAACAAATATTCCAACAGCTACAGCCACTGCGGCAACTGATCCAACCACTGCACCAACAATAATCCCTGTGGCACCTTGAAAATATGCGGAGAAGAGCAACGTATGATAGATATGTCACCAAACCAAATGTCGGCAATCCTCCGCTCTACCGTTTCACGACGCTTTTCCTACTCATACTATGGATACAATATACAACAGGGATATTTCACATGAATGCCGAACATAGAGTGTAAACGGCGTTTTTGTTTCCCATGATTACAATGTGATCTCAAATTCCAATAACTTTCCACTGAAGAGCATATCATGGATTCAGATTTCTGTGAAATATGTACCACAAAAAGTTTGCACATTTAACAGATAGCAAAAATTAACAAAACTTACTTCCAGGTGATATAACTGTGCCTGCTGCTGCAGTTGTTCCAATTTCGAAATCAACCGAAGATCTTGTCCTGTGTATGGCACTTACATCGAACTATCCAAGTTTCCCGTCTTTGGCAGCATTCCAAAGAAATCTAATAACATCTTGCTCTCTTGTTGTGGAGTTGAATATTAGTGCTAGGTCAACAGTTATACTTCCACACCTTGATACAGACATAAGATGATCAGGATCAATTAAAATAAATTTAAGCGTGTTAGAAATTTGAAAATTAAAACTTAGAAACTGATGATCCAAGCAGTTTACAAACCTGATTTCATTTTTCAACTCCACACTCCTGTAACCAGATCTACTAACAAAGACCACTTTCATCTATAAGAACCATATAAGAACCAATAGAACAGCGAAAATGAACATCAAATCAAAATAGTTTATTAATTACCTTCAAACACAAACATGAAATCAGATAAACATACGTCTCTTCAATGAAAGGAATAAAATTGTTATGGCATGTATATTAGTGCACTACATGCATAGGCTTTGTTGGAATGTTTGAGTGACACTGAATTAAATGCGAAGCAAATAGCACATCAACACTTAAGCTCCTTATGTGATTTGCATGTAATATTATACTGCAGCAGCAGAAATAGAACTAAGAGATAAAGCTGAATAAGATAAAATACTGCTCTGTTGACTAATAAAAATGTTTACCAGTTCTTTGAGTTTCATCAGTAATGAGGATTGGTTGTATTTTCCATCAGTACAACCTTCACTGGTGATGACAATGGTTATATTAATAACATTTCCTCCAATGTCTGCAGGTAAATTAGAAGATGCAACACTAATCAA
Organism: Pocillopora verrucosa; assembly: GCF_036669915.1. Lineage (NCBI taxonomy): Eukaryota > Metazoa > Cnidaria > Anthozoa > Scleractinia > Pocilloporidae > Pocillopora > Pocillopora verrucosa. The sequence goes on from NC_089317.1 coordinate 10,495,468, forward strand.
ACTCAGATTCTGCCAGAATCAGAGCCACATTAGGAAAAAAGAGCATGTACACCTGTATGAAGTTATGAGTACATGCATCACAATATTTGGTCCCATTCAGTTTTCGTACAAATTGTAACTATCTCCTTTTAGTAGTCCTTGGGGCGATGAAAGACTTTAGGAATCATTATCTTTTGCCATACCATAAAAATTACTACCAGCACTTTACTAAATGGATTATATGAAGTGCCATTCAATATTTTTATATCTAATATAATAGCTCTCCCAGCTGCAGGCTTTGTAATTGTTTTTAGCTCCCCTTTACCCTTCAGTTGTTGGTAATTGTTAATTCTCCCCTATGGCTGCCACATTTTTCCCTGTAAATAAGTTGCAAGAGTTTGGTGTTCAATCAGGATGATGACTTTGACCTGAATAACCCTTGTGAACTGAATTCCCAGTTTTCTGGGAATTCCTAGGAATTCTCAAAATTTACCAATTATGCAAATAACCCTTGCAAACTGAATTCCCAGTTTTCTGGGAATTCCTAGGAGTTCTCAAAAATTCCCAACTATGCAAATAAGCTCTGATTTGAAAAGCTTGGAATTACTGGGAATATCTGGGAAAGGAAGACTCCAGTTTTGTGAGGACTTGGAATTCCTAGGAATTCCTTGGAATTCTCAGCTATACAAACTACCTATAATTTAAGAAGGGTGGAATTCTTGGGAATTTCTGGGAATTGAATTTGAGATAATTTAAATACCCTGAGGTCCACTTAAATTCCAAGAAATTCTTAATACCTTGAATGTGAAGGTTTTAAGACGAGGAGTAATTTTAGAGACTTAAAACTTTGGCTCAATTAAAGTTATGCTACACAAAATTTACCACGAGATAGACATACATGTATATGTTTATAACTGAAAGATCATGAATTTATTATTCAAACTAAGTTTTAGTAAATCTGTCAAATCAAGTCCTTCTTTATATACAAATAAAAAGTGCAAGTGACACTTGAATAATAACAGCTCTAAAGTTTACTTGTTGTTCTTCTCTGTCTGTCAGCTATCAACAAATTATTGTTTTATACATCGGACATTGCATAACCATTTGTGGACCGGAGTTCCAACGCACCTCTGTAATCGCATATAGTTGCTTCTGTCTCTTGTACAAATGTTTCTCCTTTATGAGACGCACTCTATTCTGTTGGCACCACTGCTTTAAGTTCAATGGAAACGACTGACTGAGGAATCGAGATGGCGGTGTTAGAACGTGTTCCTGAACGCTTGTTACGGTCAAGCTTTGTTGATTTAAGTACTGGTACACTGGGATCATCCATGTATCTCTTAGACTTCCTAATTTGGTATCCTTCTTTTGTAAAAATGAGGGTAAAAGACGATCTGTGATCGCATTCAAAATTGTGATTGGCTTGTGTTATTTCTCACCTTTGCCATGAACACAACTCAAGTGGGTTTTGAGTCTTTGTTTCCTCGAAAACTTTCGGCCACAAATCGTGCATTTGTAGTACGATCGATTCTTGTCGATTATTTAACAAATAGAGAAGCCTTGACTGTGGTAGCCTTGACGTAGTCGAGTGTTTCGCCCCACTTCTTGAGTGCTCTAGCCGCTTCCTAAGTGCTTTATAACAGAACAGAGCACAGTCAAGGCTTCTCTATTTGTTTTATAATAGAGAATCCATTAAATTCCCCGAGCATTACTTTCAATTTTCAAAACAAACTTTATCCAAAGCGAACAACAGTGTCGTCAGCATGCTCTATACTCTCATAAAGCACGCTACAGTAAGCCAATCAGAATCCCTGTTAGAATGGTTCAAATAATCTGATTGGCTGTACAAGACAAAAGCTGTCAAAAGCGTCAAGCCATCAAAGTTCACATTCTGCGATAGTTTACAAACTAAAATGGTTCGGAAGGTCGAATTTAACACTTTTGCCTGAAGTTTTTAAGTCTCTAATATAGAATCTTGAAGTGAAATGTTCAGTGAACTTCAGCGGAATTATGGCTCCTAAAAACACGCGAGTGTTTTTTGAATGAACGACAGCCGAATTCACCGGAACATGAAGATCGCTAGGGATGACAGCGCGGCAAAACTCGGCTGCAATGACAGATGCGACTTTCCACTCAACGCATCGGAAAGGATATCAGAGCAAGCTCCTATTTTTTCACTCGAAGGGTGGCCGATGTAGTTTCTGAGGCTTGCTTTACTGTGATGACCGGAGATCGCCATGATGAGCAAGCCGCGATGGACTTCAGCATGATCATATTCGCTCAGACACCGTCATGATTAGAATGAATTATTTTATTTTATTTTTATTTTATTTAACAACTTTATTGGGTACGTCTACAAGCTCAAAATGAATACATATACAAGGAAAGAGACAAAAAATGGATAGAAATGCGCCAAAAGGGTCAGTGCGAACGGGACATGGAGTCCCATGCGGGGCACTACCCTTAATAAAAACGAAAAAAAAAAAAAAAAAAATGAAAAATGTAAAAACGTACGGTGAAAAAGTGCTAGATAACTAAAAATCAATGACAGGGACACGACCTAACAATTGACCACGTGCACGGACTATTAACATCAAAAACTGAACGGACAAGAGAGAACATGTGTTTTGCTACAAAAGTTTGAAAGGCGGTCGGGTTAGAAAACTTGGACGGGGGTGATAAGGTACAGACGGAGTTCCAGAGTTTAACAGTTCGGTTGAAATAGGAGGCCTGAAAGGTACTTGTTTTACACGAAGGTGTTGTGAGATTGAAGGAATTACTTCGTCTGGTGCGGCCGTGGGAAATAAAAGAAACAAAGTTAAGGATGTTTAGATCCGTGTAGTTATTCAGACATTTGTAAAGAAACACAAGGTCCTTAAGTTCGCGGTCGTAGGCGAGAGGGAGCAAATTCAGCTTGATAAGCCGGTCTCGGTAAGCTGACTTTTGAGACTGAATTGGGCTGGGGACCACACTTGCGTTGCATAGCACAGTTGTGACTTTACCAAAGCCAGATAGAGGGACCGCCTGACTGAAACATCGGTCAGAAAAGGGCATGTACGCTTTGGAAGCCCAAGTAGCTTGTTGGCTTTTGCGATGATGGTATGGACATGTGAATCCCATGAAAGGGAGCTAGTCACAATAACTCCGACATCCTTCTCACTTGTGACCCGCTCAAGTTGTACATGATTGAGTTTGTAGCCGTAGATAATTGGGCTTTTTTTGCAAGTTACTGAGAGGACTTTGCATTTTGATGAGTTAAAGCAAATGTTATTTCGCATGGCCCATGCGTTCATGTTGGTTAAGGTGTTCTGCAGAGATATGCAGTCCTCAACACCTTTGATGCTGCGATATGCCTTGGTGTCGTCGGCATATAATGCGGCCATCGCACCTCCTACAGTTGCATCAGGCAGGTCGTTTATAAAGATCGTGAAGAGCAGGGGTCCCAACAGACTCCCCTGAGGGACACCGGAAGTGACTGGTGCCCATTGCGAGACAGCACCATCAACAACTACACGTTGGACGCGCTCGTTTAGATAGTCTGAAAACCAGGCTAGTAGCTGCCCCGAAACGCCGTAGGCCCTTAACTTAGACAGGAGAATACAATGGTCCACCGTGTCAAACGCTTTAGCGAGATCCAAATAGATCACGTCCGTCTGTACATTTTTATCCAGGTACTGTCCTATGGTGTGTAGAACAGACAGTAATTGTGTGACACACGATCGATTTCGTAGAAACCCGTGCTGTAAGAGGGTGATCAGATGTATGACGTGCTCATAAAGGTGATTAAACACGCAGCGTTCCTGTATTTTGCTTACAATGGGAATGAGCGAAATAGGTCTATAGTTGTCGGCGGGTTCTTTTGAGTCTTTCTTGTGAATTGGTGTTATGTCCGCCGATTTCCACTCACTTGGAATTTTGCCGCTTTTAAGTGAATTGTTAAAAATAGCGCAGAGACTTGGTGCTATTTGTTCGCTACATTGTTTGAGCAGTCTCGCTGGAATGCCATCAGGACCACTGGCTTTTGAGATGTCTAGCCCATTCAAGTGCTCTCTCACCTCTTCTATTGATATTTCTATTTGCGAGATTTCCATATCAGTTCTCAGTGGTATGTTAATTTGAGGTCTGTTTACATCGGAGGCTGCTGGAAGGAAAACAGAACAGAAATATTTATTGAAGAGGTCTGCTTTTTGTGCTGGTTCCTTTGCAGACACACCGTTGTATGATATCACCGGGCTTGTGCCAGATCGACCACCTAAAATCGCTTTGTGGTAGCTCCAAAATTTCTTTGGGTTGTCCTTAAACGACTGCTCAATTTGCACTAAGTACTGCCGATGTTTAGCGCGAATTACGTACTTAATATTTTGACTCAATATTCGCAATTTTTGTTTGCGTTCAGGGGTCTTGTTCTGACGAAATTTTTTCAAAGCTGCATACTTCTTTCGAATCAGATGCCGGACTTCCCCGTCTATCCAAGGGGGAGAGTTAGTGTCGTGAATTGTTTTTACTGGTATATGATCTATTACGGTAGTCAGAAACAGATCTTTCCAGTTTGACCAGTGTTCATTTATATCATCCGAAAAGGCTAACTCAAAGGGAACTCGAGTAAGTGATTCCCGTAGATCATCAAAATTTCCATTCTTAAAGTCGAAGACTTGTCTCTTCACCCGTTTTGCTCTTTGAAACTTTAGTCGGATATCAAACTCAATAACATAGTGGTCTGTGGGAAATATACCTTCCCGTGGATGAAAGGTTAGAACGTTCTCGATAGTCTCAGGCCAATTACACAGCACAAAGTCAAGCTTGTTACCGGCAATATGCGTGGGGCCAGGGACAGCCTGATAAAGAAAATTGTCACCAACAAGATCACAAAATATTTTGTGGTCTGCGCGACTACTGTTGTTTACTGGAGTTGTTGTTGTTTCATCGTTAGCCCAATTGAGTTCTGGCAGATTGAAATCGCCAAGCAGCAATATACAAGCTGACTCTGTGTTTTTCCGTAGAGATGAGTTAAGTTCCAGAAGAGGTTCGGGCGATGAATCAGGGTGATAAAAACAATAAAGGGTAACAGTTTTTACATTTCCAGTCTTCAGATCCACAACAACCAATTCTGCGCCATCCTTCTCTAAGTCAGGTCGTCTTTTCACTTCAATGCCTCCTTTAACCGCAATCATTACTCCACCAGCACGATCTTCTCTGTCCCGTCGAAAGATGGAATATCCTGGTATGATTTCACTGTCGGTTACAGAGTTATTAAGCCATGTTTCAGTGACCCCGACAACGTCGAAGTCCCCGCTAAAGACAATCTGTTGTAAGATGGTGATTTTGCATATTTTGCTTCGGTCAGAACCTTCGGCAGTCACGATTGCTTTTAAACTTCGTGCATTCAGATTTAGTGCTCGCAGATTGTTTCTCTGATTCGGATGGGGACCAGGGTTCGATGCAATATCCATACAGATAGTTATATCGATGCCTTGATGGAAGTCAGGAGGCGAAAGACAAGTTTGACCATGTTTGGTCCAGCATACTTGATGTCGACGAAGTTGGTTTGAGATTCGGCGGCTCGCAGCATTTCTTCTGAGATAGTGGGCTTGAAAATTGTTGGTCGATTTCAATGAGCACTCCGAAGAGCCGTCTCCAAGCTGGCTTGGAAGCGTGTGTGCCAGTAGATTAACTACAAAAGCTAGTGATATAACCCAGAGGCCGAAAATAGCGGCCATCTTGAATTATGAGTTTATTCGGACTGAATTTTAACAGTTATGCCAGTCTGGTTATATTTTTCATCATTTCTGTTTTGTTCTGTTTTGTTTTTGAACACTGAACTTTATATACTGTGTGAGTGTTAGCTGTGTTTGATTTTTATTTCCGTACGTAAGCTTGCAATCTAACTGAGCGTGAATTAATCTTTAAAACTCGGAATGTCTATTTTGTTTTTCTTTGAGGATTTTCGTATCTGCTCACGTTTTAATAACGTAAATTACGGCGCCTGGTATGTTTACAAATCTTTGTTTGTTTCTTCTGTTGCTACTTGCCGGCTCGCATGTTCCGAAATTTCACTTTCAATTACCGGAAAAGGTCGAACATAGTACAATTTGGCAGATCATGGCGTGACAGCTTTAGCTCAGTTCTATGCTCTATACTCTCATAGAGCACACTCTTTCGACCAATGACAGCGCGCGTTATATCCGAACTTTATTATAATTCCACATAGAGTGAGCTCACATCATTATTTACATCACCGTCAGAACATGGATCCAAGGTATCCAACGTCCAGAAGCAGAGAACCGGTCGGAGAAGTCAGAGTAAAGTTGTGCGCTTCTCTTCACACTGCAATCGGCAAGCCAGCGGATTCACTTTGCTAGCCAATGACAAGTCCTAAAAGATCCACGTGGTCATGCCCGTGATCGGAAACAAAGAAGACACCATTTGGCGCTCATCTTTGAATGTACTTTTCATCGGTTGATCGCTCGAGTGTTAAGTAATTTCTTTTCTCAACTGTTGGCTTAATATAACATTTCTGAGGATAGTTTTTATTGTGGTTCGATGGGAAAACGAGAACAGCGTGAGTGTTGTAAAAGAAAGGGAAGTCGTTGGCGCCGTGGAGCTAAAAGAAGGGTTAACAGTTGAGATACTGACTGGTACAAACAAGAGTCGAGTGTTCATTTATAAAGCCACGATTTTGAAAGTTTGTGGTAAGTAAAAATTGCGATATTCGCTACGAGATCAAAATCTTATTAAAAGAATAGATATAACGGCTTGAATTAAGCTTACATAACGTTCAGTGCAACTGAAACTAGAATAATTCTGAGAATCGAATCGGTCACTTGCATGCTGCAGTTTCTTAAGCTTATACTTTACAGTGAAATAAATCTATCAGTAAGATTTCAAGATTACTTTAGTCACGTTTGGGAACATTCAAGATTCATAATACAAACTGTGATTAAACAAACCTTATTACGTAAAGAGGCCCTCCTTGGTAAAAACAAAATAATGTATTCAGCTCTTTTTTAGTAAAATCTATGGGAGAGATGTACTAACTGCAATATAAAAGTCATTCAATATAACAAAGATTTCCCAATCCCAGTGTACTTTGTTAAGTTGAGATTCCAATGAATGCCCTTTTCCTTATAAATATCTAAGGCCTTGTCTGAACTTTAAATATACATTTTTATATATTTTTTTTCAAATTCAGATGTCATGGAATCCAGATACAAAATGGTCAAGCTTCTTGTAGACAACCTCATTAAAGGCCAACTCATTGTGAGCCCAGGGAAAAAAGATAAACAGAAGCTAAGTCTGCAGTTTAGAATAACTTCATTCTAATTTATTGTTACAGTTACAACAAGATTTTAATTAAAAAAACAATTATTTAATTGTAATTAACCCCTTCACTCCCAAGAGTGCTAGATAAAAATTTGAGAAGAAATCTACAAATTTCAATGTGCAGAATCAACGAAAACAAAGAGTAAAACATGAAAGTGGTGCTTGACAGCTTACATTTAAGTGTTCACACGTAAGAGTTTTATCCAAATAAGTTACAACCACATAAAATCAAGTCAAAGCCTGTCTCTGGGAGCAAAAGGGTTAATAACATTTGTATCATCATCCAAAATTAAATAACTCATTTTAAGACTATTTTTAGACAGAAAGTATTTATCGCAACAAATATAACTTAAGATATTACATTTTATGGAAAAGAATCAACAGATTTTATTCACAATTTGTGTCAAACCAAATTTAATGATTGATTAGGACTATTTTATATGAATAGCTGTAATTGAGGATTAAACCGTATGAAGTTTTCAAGAAAAGAATAATAAATCAAATTTCATCCTAATATTACTACATGTTGATGTTGATATTTTACACATAAACTTTAATTAAGCTTGTATATAAATTTCATTGAATACTTGAATTTTAGCTGGGATTTTTTAAGTTTTAGTATTTATTTCATATAAGTAGCCTCAGATTTTTGCTTAAAATTCCCAGGAATTCTTAAACATTCCTAGAAATTCCTAGGAATTTTTTAGATTTACAGCTTTTCAAGGAAAGTTATTGGTGCTCTGAGTTGGAATTCCCAGGATTCCAAGTCCTGTTGGCTATAAACTTGGAATTTCTGGGAGTTTCTAGGAATTTCTAGGTTTTTAGAACCAGAGTTGTTATGGTTGGGAATTCCTATGAATTCTCAGTCCAAAGTTACCATAAAAATTAAAAAATTTCCAAAAAAAATTGTTTGAATGGCAAATTTTCATGTGGTGAATTAGGAATGATTATAACAACTTACAGACACTGGCATCTTTTACATCACTACTAAATTCATTGGCCACTCTGCAGGTATAGTTGGCATCATTAAGGACTTGTGTAATATGAAGAGTATTCTTGTTGCAAACTTGTTCTGGGTCACATGGAGTCCAAGTGTAAGTAGGAGGAGGGTTTCCTTCTGCTTCACAGGTAAGAGTTACACTTTGTTGTACAACAACAATATACTCTGGTTGAAATTTAACAATCTTAACTGCATCTGTAAAGTGAATGGAAATACCCAAAATTTTATTTTAAAAAAATGGCACCACTGACAATTAATTAATATTGAAGATGCTTACACAAAGTATATGATCGACACATTTACAGCTTCTTTGCACAAATAATGCAAACCACACTCACTGATACAAGTGAAACATATTTCACAGCAATAACTTACTGTCTAAATTCAAAAATTTGTTTGTGAAACAGAAAAGCTGGTATTTGTTTGAACATTTTTTTCTTTCTCATAAACACCCAGAGAATTAAGAAATTAATATAATTAACCTTAATGTTTTGGCTTCTTTAATAACTTAGCACATTAATTGTAAAATTTTTAGCACAGCTAGGGACACTAGTAATAAGCTTTTATAAGTATTTTTTACTACAAAGTAGAAGTGACAAAAACAGAAATGTGTAGTTCCAGAAAATATCCATACCCCACCACGGAGGGAATTTCATATAGGACCCCTCCACCCCTTCGGATTTTCCATTTTGGGGTAGCAGTGGTAGCCCCCCCACCCCTCTGGAATTTCCAGAGAATTTTCTACCACACCCTATACCCCCTGGAAATATAATTTTTTCTCATAGCAAACAACAAACAAGAGGGACGTGTGCTTTTGTCGCGTGTATATTCGAGAGATGGCGTACACGCGCAAGGTAAACGTCGCTAACTAGCTTAAACTTAACGTTTGCTTTATTTTTAAATACAATACTTATCCTTAAACATTTAACACAGTATTTTCAGTACACGAAAGGAGAAAAAAACCGTACAAGTCGGAACAAAACACTTTTGAACTGTTAAGTTTGTACAATGTACTGAGAAAATTGCGTGCACTTGAAATGGAAACGTTCGAAATCACATTAAGCAACGTAAATTTGAACAAAATTGTGTCATAAATAAGAGAGCAAAAGAGAAAACCGAGTCAGCAGTAAGTTATTTTGAACTCATCTTTCCAAATTCCAGCCTCTAATGTAAAATTTCTTCACACAAGCATTGATTCTTATTAACAGCGGGTTGACAATTTCGTCCGATTGCATAAACAAACCTTGGCTAGTTACCAGTCCCACGCGCATATACACAAAGCCCTGGGTCCTAGTGTTTCTCAATGTTACTATCAACTGTTTTCGACTACGGTACGCCTGTACTTATCATTCATTGTAACATCGCAAGCAAGTAAGCCATAAAGAAGTCGTCAAGTCTCCTACACATTATGATGCAACAGAATTAAGCTCAGTGCAGATCAAAATTAAGAGATGGCTGGAGTCAATAAGGGGTAGCGAATGGTAAATTTATGCGAAACTTTGCGAGACGGCGAGACCAGCGTTTTTTTTTTTTTGCGAGACCGAAACTTTTTGAGTGCGAAACCAATGTTAAGACCCCAAAACGGCTTTGCAAACAATTCGAGACTGTGAGACGTTTTGAGTCTTTTGAACCGCTCAAAAAACGAGACTGCAGGATCGATCTGTGAGATTTAACTTAAATTTAAAAAAAACAGCATCAGACAGTTATTTGAAAATTTTACGAACGCGAAACGTGTTATGACCGAGGAAAATCCCTAGGTAACCACTCCTGTTGATTGTAATCTTTGGAGACTGGTAACGAGTAAAGGCGGCTCCGTTCGAAAAACAAAGTGATTCTCTTCTTTATTTGATGTTATTTATGTTCCAAAGCACTATAAGGATAAAAGAAAACTTTCTTTGGCTGCAGAACTGTTAGAAGCATCGTAATTTAACAACTTAAACTTCAGAACGTCCCACTAAAGTAGATAAGAGGCGCCAATTGACATACGAAGAAAGTCGATCGACTTCCTACCCTCTGGACGAAAATTTCGCCTCTTACCCCCCATCCCCTCTGGAATTTCCTGGGACTTTGCCCCCCCCCCCCCCCCTCCGTGGTGAGGGTATGGATATTTTCTGGAACTACACAATACCCTATTAAAACATACACAAGGGCACACACTCATGAAAACATCTGCATGTAGATAAATCAATGATGTATAACATAATAATAAGGACATAATACACAGTAAATAGACAAGCAATATGTAGCTTACAAGTGACATCCACATCAACTGCCTGACTGTCTGGGTTTCCAAAGCCATTATATGCTTTACAGTAGAATGTTCCTGACTCATTCCTGCCAATGTTTCTTATATTCAGCCTAGCTCCCTGTTGTAGTGATTCAGTATTTCCTTGCAAGACTAGCTTTTCTTTGGTCCAAGTAATGTTTGGTGCTGGTTTCCCAGATGTTTCACAGGTTAACAGTAGGTTACTGCCTTCTTGTACAGTTTTTAGGCCGGTGATATTAGTTACCTTAGCTGGCACTGAAAAAATCAAACAGCTGCAATTACTGTAATCCTCAAAGAGCTGCAACATGTTTCTTACAGCATGTTCCACAACTGCATGGTGATCACGTTCAGTATGAGTGACCATGTGTTATTGACAAAATCTTTTGATTTTGCAAGTTATCAACTGTTTAAGACCATAACCTGTGGAGATTTGTGGCATATATTAACCTCACAGAGCCTGCACACATATAACATATTCTGACAGAAAGGTACATTGCTTAGCTGGTTAAAAATATTTTAAAAAGCTGTTTTTACCATCAAGACTTCAGATATAATTTAACTCAGCTCATTTTACAACATATGCAAACTATACAAAATGATGCCCAGATTTGAAGAATTAATCGAAAGTAAGTAAGGAATAAAAAAATATTTTAAAAAGCTGTTTTTACCATCAAGACTTCAGATATAATTTAACTCAGCTCATTTTACAACATATGCAAACTATACAAAATGATGCCCAGATTTGAAGAATTAATCGAAAGTAAGTAAGGAATAAAAAAATATTTTAAAAAGCTGTTTTTACCATCAAGACTTCAGATATAATTTAACTCAGCTCATTTTACAACATATGCAAACTATACAAAATGATGCCCAGATTTGAAGAATTAATCGAAAGTAAGTAAGGAATAAAATAGAATGAGTATAAAGCCTAGGTAGTGAGTAAGTTGGCCAGGTCATCCAAATTAATAATAATAATAATAATAATAATAATAATAATAAATAAATGAAATAAAAATAAATATAATAAGACAACATGCTAAGCATTTATAAGGTAAAAAGTCTTTCTTCATATTCAAACTTTTATGTAATTAATAAGTATAACAATTTAGCATAAAAGTCTTAAGGGCATAACAAAGTAGTATCTCTAGGAATTTAGATTTCTTGATATCTTCAAGTAGAGTCATCCCCGTAGACTCATGTGCACTACATTGCAATGTTCATAGCCTACTCAGTGAATGTTAGTGGTCCACAGAGTCACCCTGATCAAGACACATCATGAGAAAATAGACAATCAAGAATGCACATTCCATATCCTGTTAGGTGACACATAACCATTCAAAGAAATGCCAGTCTGGCCCCCTAAGGTATTGCCTTTCTTGTCGGAAGCACTTTCAAGCTCACCTATGACTTCCACTTGAATTGCTCGTTTCCAGATATCAGCATTGGAATCAAGTAACTCGCAGCTAAATTCTCCATTAGTCTTATCGTCTGCAACCGTTACGTTATAGATAAACAAAGACGCTCTTCCAGGAGTCGAGCTAACGTTGAACCGTTCCTGAAAATGTGCATTAAGAGCACCAACTAGTCCACCGGCGCTAATCATGGCTATACCATCACCATTAAATTTTATCATAGCTATTAAGAAACCTAACGACAGACTGTAGTTCCAGTTCAGTGCGACAGAAGATCCTTCTAAAACCTGTACGATGCCAGGGGAAAGCACTTCATATGGACGCGTTGTTGTCTTCACAGGAGTAGGTTCGTACCATGTGACACTTCCGCCATCTGCTGAACAGTGAAGATTTTAAACCGCCGTTAAAACAAACCAATGTTCATATATTAAGTTATCTGACCAACAGACGCAAATTTTCTCAAATTATCCTAAGATTTAAACAGTGCCAGGCATGACAACCTGCTTGATGTTCACGTTCAGGGGGTGCTGTTAACTGCGAGCTATAGCGCCTAATCGAGTTCATGATTAAATTACGCTGTAAAAACAAGAGAAACTTCAGAATAACACGTCACCTGTGAGTTGAGGCATCACTAAAATCCATACAAAGATAAATTTCAAATGAAGAACTATGTTAGAATCGAGTTCGATGGCCAGATATGAGAGCATAGGAATTTCACTCTCTAGATGTACGCTAGCACGGAAGTAATTTTTGCCACTAGGAAACTGAATTTAAACTCGAAACCTGATAGGTTGATGACTAAAAACACCAATTTAGACAGTAGTAATGATTGGTGGAACTTTTTTTTAACACAGACACACACACTCACCCAAAAATATCAGGAATGGAAAGGATTACCGCCATTAGCTCAGGCTAGTGTTCAACATGGATTTTGAATTTGGATTTTTTGAAAACCGTCGAGAAAATAATGAAACCAGGAAGATTCGCTTAGGTCGAACCAGTTGTTTGAACTTAAAGGCATTAAGAATATAACGCAAAGAAGTGTACGTTCTAGAATAAACCTTTGCAAAGATTTTCAATTCAAATTATTCACCTTGTATGCTTGGGAGTCATTCTGAGGGTGAGTGGTAAAGGGTAGGGAGTTGTGAGTAGGGGAAGGTAAGGATGTAAAGATAATTTGGTATTGTGGTACAAAATGCCGACTGCAGATCGGGTACAAAATGTAGACTGCAGACTGGGTACAAAATGCAGACTGAAAATTAATACTGTTTTTTCGTCTTACAAGTGATAACGTGTCATCCTACAACTTACCGAGTGTCACGCAATCGCTTTTCCGCGATCATCTTTGACGAATATTTGTACTATTGTGCAATGTTCCCTGCCCAGTTCTTGACATATTTTGTATTTAACAAAGCGGCCACAATCGTTCTTAATAGAATTTCAAGCCTTCATATGGTGTTCTCACTTCACGAAAGATGTCAGTATTGAATAATTAACCTCTATTTTAGAGGCAACTGACAGCTTTGCACGTGCTCCGTCCTCTTCAATCTTTTAACCGATACGTTTTCATTTTGTTGACAAAAATGCAGACCGAGGCCAAAACTATTCCTTCTACTTGATATATTTTCAACGTTAAGGGATGTACACACACTGATTCTCACACATGTGCCCTGTATTGTTATAAGTTTACATGAGGAACCGGCGAAATTCTATAGAGAAAAGCGAAGCACTGTTTTCGTAACTGGCCATTTGTTTACTTTACTAATGGTTTTATCTCTCATCTGTTTGGTGACTACGCGAATATTAATGTGTGAAAATCGTTGTGACACTCGGTAAGCTGTGAGATGACACTTTATCACATATCAGACGAAAAAACATTTGATATTTTCATTCTGAATTTAGTACCCAGTCTGCAGTCTGCATTTTGTACCCGGTCTGCAACCTGCATTCTCCATTTTGTGGTGACCGACTATGTATTAGTCAGTGGCGGATCCAGACCTTGAGCTAAGGGCCCAGTTTTTTGTCGCTTGCCCTGACGGTTTTTCTTCCTTCTGCGAGTCCTTTGTTCTACTTAAATTTAGGGGGGCCCGGGCCCCCAGGCCCCTCCCCTAAATCCGCCACTGTTAGTCAAAATCTTGTTGTATTCACCAATCGAAAACTAGGTATAATTGATAATCAGTGCCCTCTTTGAACACAATTTTATGGACATGACATGTATGACAACCAGCTGTCCTCCGAGTGTTTAGATGAGGCTAACGAGTCGATAAATTTGAAGCTTCAACATCCCCCTCGCGGGCATTTGAACATCTGAAGATTGTTCCGATCCCCCTTCCTTAGCCCGAAATTCCTTTCAAATGTCACACCCAATATTGAACGATTCTTTGTTGTAGAATTTAGTATTAGTTTTTAGTTCCACTGTTTAGTGTTACGCTTGTAAGCATCATTCTGAGATGTGAAATTTGTCTGTCTTAGCCATTCACTAACGAAAGCAGACTCTTCAGACTTGAACTCCTTCATTAAAGCACGTTTATTGCACTGAAAAGACTTGACACCTCTGATTCAAATACCCCGCCCTACCCGGTCAAGGATCAAATTCCCCATACCACCCCCGGGCACTGGCGACGGTCAAAGTGCCGAAAAGCTTGCCCGATTTTGCGGCCCGAGAACATAGAATGTAACCAAAAGGGAGATTGGGGAATTAGGGAATGCGAAAATGAAATGGGAAATAACTTTTCTTTTTTCAGTTTGTATTGTTTATAATGCGGAAAAAATATTTTTCAGCGGTGATTATCGATATCCACGCTTTTTCAAAACGTGTTCAGAGGCAAAATGTAAAAAACGGGAAAAATTTATGATGGCGAAAGAAGTTACCTTGACTTGTTCCTTTTTTTTTTTTTTTTTTTTTTTTTCAATATCTAGACGAGTAACGAAAGGAATATTTTCGATGTCTCCCTTTCCAAAAAGGTGTTTTTAAGAATTTTAATCCTTTAGTGTAAATGAGACAGAAATATCACTAATCAATCCTTGTTTTGATACATGACACCTAAAGAGTGATGTAGAACCAAATTGTACGTGTTTCATTAACAAGTGATAGGTCAAATTTAATTTGTTGAGATGAAAGAATTATAATTTTGATGTTTATTTGTAAATTAATAGATTGAAAGTTTTAAAGAAGTTTGCCTCCAAGTGCTTCTAGCTATTTTTCAGAGTCCCGGTCAGTACTCAACTACAAAGAACCCACAGTTAGATGCCCATTAACAAAAGAAAAAAAATATTGTTTTCCCAAACTAATAGAAGTTTGTTTAGTAGGGGAATTTCGGTCAGACACAGTTTGATGGTAAAGAGTGAGAAACTGTAGGCATGGGCATCACTTACCCGAGGTGGGGGGGTATGGGAGCATAGTCCCCTGATAATTTATATTAAGAGGGAAGAGGCTACTAAAGACGTGCATTCCTTTATTCTGTGCGAGAATTTCCTTTGTTGGGAAGTTTTCAAAGCGAGGACAAGGGTAACAAGGAGCACACTCTACTGAGAAGGACAATTACTTTGTTTTGAATTGATTTGAGTGGGTCGCACGCTCAATGCGTGAGACTTACCCGCTCTCCAACTGCTGAACTTCCATGGGTTTTCCTCAAACATGAGTAATCTTTTTGTTGTTAACCAAAATTACGTCCTCCCGTGAAAACTTGACTAACAATATCAAAGATATTCTTTTCGTTACATGCTTAGCTTCAGACATGACGATTCGGGGTAACACCTTTCGTAATCGTGAATTTAGTGTGTTTATTTAATTTTTGCTCCAAAACATTTTTAGAAAAAGCGTTGATAACGATAATTAACGCTAAATAAATATATCCCCCGTCATGAAAAATAAATCTAAAAAAACGAGAAACATTTCCCATTTTCAATTCCTCAGTACAAAACATTAAAAATAAAAATATGATGCTGATAAAAAAAAAAAATAAAATGATACTTAAACATTCTTGTAAACAAAATCGTTTTCTTTTCAATACTAAAATTCCAAAAAATACACATAAAAATATATTTTCTGCCTGCTGTTGACCACTTCTGAGTACATTTATTTTGTTACCTCAATTTACTTTTAGTAGCTTTGAAACGTTCCAATCATACTCGGATAATTTTCCAAACAACACATAATAGTACTACTCAAAATATGCGAACTTAAAGTTTACCATATTTCACAGAATGTTTGCATGTGCCAGATAAAACCGATAAGGTAAAAGATGTCATGATGACATAGTCTCTTCGTAAGCTCCACAAACCTACCTTGTGTTGGTCTTCCATTTCTTTGAGTTCTTTCCTCAAATTCTTAAAAGATGGTCCTATGCTAGGGTCGTCTTTCCAACAGTTTGTTATTATGTCATACCTAAAACACAAAGACATTAAGAGGATCTCAGTATGTTATTAATGGCCTCACTTAGGGCGTCATTAGGCTTAAAATGTTGATCACAACTCGAGTTTATTGACTTATTCCAACATTTCCAACAGGTAGACTTGCCCATCAAGGAAAAGGGGGTTAATTTTTAGCCGCGTATGCGATTCGGACAAAAAGAACTTAATTGCAACTCTATTTTAAGAGAAAAGGCATCGCAAAATAAACAACAAAAACAGCAAAGAAAACATGATATATTCATACAACTTGTCACCCACATGTTGTGGTTTAGGCATTCTGTATCCCGCTTCTAGCAACGTTAAAACTTGTCGTCTATCCATCCTTGGATACGGTGAACCACCTGGAATAGAGCAGCTACTCTCAACACACTCTAACAACAACAAATGTTAAGTCCAGTGACTGTGGTAATCCGAACTAGCTTGTCGCAGTTATGATTCACAAGAGCAAAAGTGAATTCTTCAGAGACTGGTACACCCTGCTTACTTCATGACTACCTGTCAACATGGATGCCGAGGCTAAAATAAATGGCCAGTCCATCAGCCTTGTAACTTACCAATCGTAAAAATCTCATAGAGAAGAACTGCATAGCTCAACCTATAAGACAAAAGGGATGAATTTAGGGAAATCGGCGCTCTTGTCTGTAAAAAAAAGAATTTTAATACCTTCGGCAGAACGTATTGGAAAGCATACCAATATTCGTCCTCTTAGCTGATCCTAGACGGTACTTATTACTCAAAACCGGAGCATGTACTGTCACTTCTTCCTAATGAGATGATCCCACATCAACATAATGTAATGACCAAAAATCGTAAGAAGTCCAATAACTTTTCCCAGAGCTGAAAGGGTCATTCTGAGCTATTTGCATTAAGCTGGTAAAATTTTGTTTATGTGGTCCATGTACTCACGCGTCACTTTTTGTAGAATATTTTCCGTGCAGCAACTCCTCAAAAACTGTCCATTTTACAGGGAGGTAATTTAGTGTTAACAACTGGGTTGAAAACGTAAATTAATCACCGTAAAGAGTAAAAAAGCTGACGTTTCGAGCGTTAGCCCTTCGTCAGAGCGATATATCTGTATATCTATCTCTCTGACGAAGGGCTAACGCTCGAAACGTCAGCTTTTTTACCCTTTACGGTGGTTAATTTACGTTTTCAACCCAGTTGTTAACATTAAATTACCTGCTATACTCTCACACCGAAGCAGCACCACAGTTTCTATAGAAACTTACCCCTTTACTCATTTTACGGGGATACGTCCCTAAATCAAATATACGTAAAGAGTTGGTTGACGAGACTGAAGGAAAGGTCAAAAATGAAATTCATAACATATAACAGCCTGATCACGAACCTCAAGGCATGTTGAATAATTTTAGCAGTGATTTGATGATATGTAGTGGAGCCAACAGAGCCACTGGTGTACGGTAAATCTTAGACTACAGACCATTGTAAAACCTCGCTAATTTCGTCACCAACTTTTGGTTAAAAATATCTAGGTACTTTAGACTTTCGTTGATAAATGTTGTTCTCTTGGACATCTCTGGCCATACCAAAGTCTGTTACTTTGCACTTTTCCCCTTCTCCAACCAACACGTTACGAGCTGCGAGGTCTCAATGGATAATCTACGACAAAACAAAGCAAATTATTGGTATTGTAATGAGTTTAGAAAGTCCAGGAGAGTTAACTAAATGAAACTAGGAGTGAAAATTCATGACCCATTTCAGAAACATGTACAAAAGTGAAAATTCGCCAACTAAATATAGCTTACTGGTATCGATGACAAATACGTCATTCCATCGGCGACTTGCCATGCAAACCTCATCAGCTGCTCTGACGTCAGACTTGTATGTGGTTCGATATCCGGGTCTTTGAAGTAATTGTCATTTAATCCACTGCTCTTTCTTAGGTATCCCAGCAGATCTCCATGTGGAACATATTCAATCAACACCATCAGTGGGTCTATTGCAAGATAGATAGATCTTCAACTCATTCAGGATAAACGAGGCATTTTATGATGACATGAAATAAACTTTAAGTTTACGTAAACCAAGTAATGTAACTGGTAATTGAAGGTCAGTAATTGAACATTAGACAACATACCTGGGAGTCCAGTGGAAGCGGCAAAAGTTACAGATAACTGAAGAACAAGTGCAAATTTGCTTCAAGTCTCCGAAAAACTATTTAAACTGTAAAGCATGGGAAGTGTGGAAATATGTCTCTAGTGAGCAAGAGATTTGCTCGAAAACGGGCTATTAATGTCAACTTTTCCATATTCACCAGATATCGTGACACATCCCAAAAGTTTGATGACATGAAGATGCGGCTCGAGGTGCTTCATCATATCAAGTTCGGACAACAAGTCCTTCCTCTCTGATTCAGAAGCGTCAACTGCAAGATGACCACCCAAGAATTGTTACCTTTTAAAGCAATCACAGTAAATGTGACGAAACTAGTAGTATATGTCCTATCTCACGGCGAGTGGTGTGTAGCTCAGTGGTTTAGCATCGTATTTCAAATCATAAGGTCAGAAGTGGATTCTTGAAATCCTTTAAATTACTCTAGTGGGCAGACAAACCTGCTGCGGCCCTAATGCTATGTTTTAACCGTACACGTACAACTACATTTAAAACATTGTAGTTAGTGAAAAAAAGACAATGATAAAACTGTGTGTATACTAATCTACCGGCATGACTACATTTATTGATATAGAGATCAATAAGTGTAGGCATTCAGCAAGTAAAATACTGAGCGGAATACAATTAGCCGGGGCTATTACTTTTCACTTCCACTGAGGTCACATTTTGGAAAAAGTGGCCCTTGTTACTTTGAATTCGGAATTACTAATCTTTGTGGTTTTCTACTTTGGAGCGTGTGGGAGGTAAGAGGTTTCATGAAAGACAATAGTTTTCTAATTATTTTAAAAGACACTTTTACTGATTTGCTTAAGCAAAGGTGGATACGAACTGAGCACGAAAGTTCCACCTTGATGGTGAGGCCAAAGAAGGGGCTTCTCATGTCTCAATAGCGTTGCCCTGTTTATTATGATCAAGTAACTGAGATCACGTTTTCTTTACTACCCATTCAAGAATAGATTCAGCACTTAACTAGCCTTGGTCCACTATTTGAGGGGTGCGGAGATAAAGTTTCCCTTGCTACTTTCAGAATGACTAAACAAACGTTTTTGACGCTTCTTTTGGAGGTTTCGTTACGAATTTTAAAGAAATGCACGTATTTATTTGAAGCAATCGATACCTTTCAACATCTTGAAAGCCACAAGTGTTCTCTTAAGTCCTCCATATGGGCCTATGATAGTTGCCTTGGCAACCTGACCAAAAGCACCTTTACCAACGACCTTCTCTATAGACACACGCTACTCAGGAATCTCCCAATGGCGTGTAGATGGATCTAGAGAGGTGTATCCACTGACTGGTTCGGCGGTTTGTGGACAGTTCGCCCGCATCGCATCTCCGGTCTTGGATGTTGACAGAGTCTTCTCATCCAATGCCATGTGTTGCTGGCTTTAAGAAGGATATGCCATGTCAAGTCCAGCCTCATGGTTTAAAAAAATAAGAAAACCACGGCTATAATGAAAGATGTTTTCCAACGACATAATTTCTGTATCACTTGCTGCATTTAAACCTACTTTGAACTACCATTTCAATAATTTAGTGTTTCATTTTTACACTTACCATTAAAAAGTATGTAGGCAGTGAGTAACATCACTGTCATTTCATTTTCTCTCAGTTTTCAGACCATACTATGCATTACGTCGTCGGAAATTCGTGATCATCAGTGACACTATGTTCAGTATCATTACTGTTGATACTGTCATAATTTTAAACAAGACGTGAGACTGTGTACATGCACAGAAAATAAAAGCGCCAATGACGTTATTGAAAATTCTTTTGCGCAGTAATTGCGAAATTCAAACAGAGAGAGATTTCTAAATATAGATCATCAGTATCATAAAAGTATTGTTCTTTATCCCACTGAGATTTACACATAAAAAAATCCCGTGTAAAATTTGCTCGAAATATCCAACCAACCAATAATGATCAGAGAGGCGAAAGAAAGTGAAAATGCATCGTTCGTCCAATCAGAGACACGAATGATAATTCTTTACAGTGGAGGGCAGCGAAATGTGCTCCCATTGAAGGAATAATACATGACTTCACAGTTGAGCAAGAACACAAATAACAGAATTTCCTGTTGCACTTAAATGGCTCCCAATCTTTGAAGTGCGTCGGTATCAGTATGTATGAAATAAACACATCATAGTATGGAAAGTGCCTGAATGATTTGTATTCACTTGTTGCGATGCATCACAAAACTCACTTCGCGCACTCGTTTGCTTTTTGATACATCGCAACTCGCGAATAAAAACTGTTCGTATCCACTTCTATGGAATAATCTCTGTGTTGAATAGCAATATCATAAAGGAACTTACATTATCATACCCTTTTTCGTCGGTTGTTTTGCATTTTGGCCTAAAAAAAATTAAAAGAACACTATTTCTTTTAAAAAAATTGTTATCTTTTTTGGAAAAATTAAAATTCAATCGATAAAACGCCTGGAATATTTCTTCGGATGGAAAAATGCTTAATACTGGATATTGGAACACCTCTGGGCACCCCATAACTGTTACTTATGTCATGATTAGTGACTGAATGCTATCTTTTGCACAGGTTTATTGCTCAAACAAAGCCAAGTTTCACAAATACCAGGAGCTTGGTTTGTTTGCAAAAAGCAAACAGGTAAATTTAGAGGTGTACTGTTTACAACTTATAACAAAAACAAGTCGCGAACACACCATAAAATGGACAATAACGTCACCTTTCTCTTTTTGTTGCCCCTACAACGATCAAAACAGACATAATAATCGAGAAAAAGCGAAAGAAGAATAACTAAATAACTACCAAAAGAAAAGAAACAATTAATTCGGAGGCAACGCAAAATTTTACCATCTGACATTCATCTATACAGCGGTTTGTTTATTATCTGATGCGATGGTCAAAATTACAAAATAACAGAGAAACACGAAGATGTAATCACAATTACCACGCTTTATATTCGCCCCATTTCAAATACGAATAAAAGACTTGTTTACCCAGCCTCATCTAAACACAGGGAGGCTTGGAGGTTCCGTTTCTTGAGACCCAAATATTGCATTAATACAACTCTTACCATTGGATTTCTTGCAACGCCAATTATACTTCAATTTGAACAAAACTAATATTCCAACAAGAAGAGCCAGTGCGGCAACTGAACCTAGCACTGCAGCTGTAATATACCATAAGGCACCTAATAGCAGGACATATGAAATATATGTCTCCGTTAACTAAATATAGGCTATCCTTCGTATAACTACTTCTGAAAAAATAAATAAAACTTTTTTTTCAAACACCAATGCTAATTAGGAGAAACAGTGTATGTCCGAAGGGACATACACTTACTTACTCTTTAAGGTGTTTTAAGAAATGTCAGAATCATGAGCCAGTAAGAACGCATGAAGGTACCTAATAGATCTATACTGTACTGCTGGCGTTAAATGCTTGAAATAAGCTTGCTTCTAGCAGAATTGAAATCATTCTTTGATATCAGCACTTTATGTGTTATTCATTTCGCCCTGTGAGAATTAAAAGTAGTGTAATCTACAATGGATTTTGAGTCAACATGTATTGGGTATTTTTACATTTTTTTAATTCTGCCGAGATAACAGAAACTCTTGATCAGTAATTTCACTGAGTTCATGTGAAGGTCTGAGAGTTGAGGACGCACGGCTCACTCACCTGGCCCTCATTATTCGCGGTAAGGGATGCACGATTATCTGCCCGCGGGGAGATTTGACCAATTGATTGGGGAGAGGTTTGTTGGAGGTCTAGTAATACTATTATTATTGCCAGACCTGTCGCTGGCTAGAGCTGCTCAAACTTACCAGCGAGCAAAGAAATGCTCATACTAAGCGATAAAAATGACGGCCTGCTCGAATGTTAACCGAAAGTTCCAAGGCAAACCCCTTTCCAGTCCGTTGCCTTTAGCTTTGGTGGTGTTATAGAATGAATGTATTTGTATATGATTTTGAAACTGGGAACAATACACAACACAAATATGACACATACTAAATGTATTCACTATGTTTGTGTCTCCTATGAGTTTTAATGAATCTCATTCCAATTGACTTGCTATTTTGGAACATACCATGCATTGACATTTCTGTGAAATCTTGCCAATCATCAACTACGAGTCAATAGACTTAAAACTTTGTGAAAAGGGTTAACATTAAGAGACGATAACAAATTCAGACAACTTACTGTCAGATGGGCTGCCGGGTGACGTTGGAAATGAGCATGCGGCAGTGGTTCTTGTTTCAAAATTAACCAGAGATCTTGTCCTTTTTACAGCACTCACACTGAAGTTTCCGAGCTTTCTACCTTTCGTAGCATTACATAGTACTGGGATAACATCCTGCTCTCTTGTTTCAGAATTGAATATGAGCCTTAGGTCAACAGCTAAACCTCTACACCTTGAAAAAGACACAAGACGAGGATCAGAATATAGTATGTGCAAAATAGAATGAGAAATTATACTGATTTAAAAATCGATCGAAGCGGTTCACAAACCTGATGTCACTTTTAAACTCCACTTTTAAACTAACCGTGAGGTTTACTAGCAAAAACCACTTTCATCTATAAAGCAAACGGAACAGAGTAAAGGAAATCGAGATCTAAATAGATTGTCCCATACCTTTTAAGACTAACATTCAGTCTGAAGTAAATGACTTATGGGAACTTGCCGCAAGTAGCCTTTTTCGTGAACTACTTCGTAGCCAATTGCTTAGGCTCACTTGAATTGTTTGAATTCATGATGCAATGCTAAATATATAAACCAAATTAAATGCAAAGCTATTCAGTGACATTTGACTTCAGTAACATCGGTTTCTATTTCCTCTAGTACATAACCTTCATCGTAGCTAAAAAAAATATTGTAATCGCATGATATCGATATCTATTCACTAAACTAATACGCGAAATGATAGGTTAATGAAAACAATAAAAACTTAGACAGCACTTGTGATTACTGGAATGTTTTTTTGCGTAAAATAGGTATATCCAATATACACTTACCGATACGACTCCACAAGATAAGATAAAATGAGACCTTTATCCAAGTGTCAAAGATACTGTAGCATGAATGTTAATATAATAGGGAACGCTAAAATACTATTTGCTGTATACCTACTCTATAAGAGATAAAATAAAAGTTGAGTAAAAAAAACCCTTAGTAATAAACCCTAACCCTGGGCTGAGCGATCGAAAAACTAATATCGCTAATATTTATATTTTTAAGTTACATTGTGTATGAAGAGTAGTCAGCTCCAGATTCTTCGCTCATAAGTTTCCACAGATCTGACTGTTTTACCCTGCCTATAGTTCTTACCTATTTTGGTAATCTATAATTTGTTGATCCGCTCGAATAAACAAATCGTGAAGATGGGTTGACGATTTGAAAATTTGATCATTATCCTTAAACTGTATTGCGAGAGCGGTAGGAGAGGGGTACCCCTGAACGTTTTTTCGAATCTTTCGATTCACCCGATTGGGAGTTACAATTCGTAGTCCAGTCGTTGATTGCATCTTATCAGTGGGACTTAGGACCATGATAAAATAAAATTTTGATGAGATTTGTACGAGAAAGGTACCTTGAACAATAAGTCGAGTTGTTTGGTTATTTTAAACAACACCCCATAACTCGCGTGGCAAAACAAAAAATGAGGCTAATATGTGAATTGGGTCGTTCCATGAGCACAAACAGCAAAGAATCGTCTTTTCTTTATATTTTGAACAACACACGATAACTTGCGTTGCAACACAAAGGGGCTAATATTTGCTTGTGTCGGTTTATAAAAACAGGCAGCAAAGAGTTAGGCGTCCTTTCTTCTTCATATCTTGAACTACACTCGATAACTCGCGCAGCAAAACAAAAAAAAAGAGGCAAACATATTCATGCATCGTTCTACATAATGTATAAGCCCAGGCAATAAAGAATTACACGTTCTGACTTCTCCATATTTTGAGCAGCACTCGTTAACTCGCGCACTATAGCAAACTTCAAGCTATTATGTGTATGTGTCTTTTTATACAGATATCGAAGAATCACACGTCCTTTCTTCTTCATGAATTTCGAACAAAACATAATGCTCGCCTAGCAAACGAACAAAGAGGCCAATACATGTACATTTAACCATCGTTCAGCACAGGCAGAAGCATTTTCGCCCTGACTTCTTCATATTTTGAGCAACACTCAATAACTTACACAGTATAAAAAACAAAAGGCCAATATGTGCATGCGTCATTCTATAAACACAGGCAAGGAAGAATTGCACGTTTTGACTTCCTAGGTGGCTTCCCAGAGTATTTACGAACACATCTCCCTTCAGAACGCGAGCTGTGAAAGGAAACTTGGATAAAGAGAAGGTTACGTGAGCACGGGTTGAGAAAGAGAATTGAAGTTCATTCAGAGCACGAATTTCGGGAGATTATTTACCGTGGAATCGAAGGCCCTTCATCACTTCTTTTCCTAAAAACTGAACAACAATTTTATAACGAAATCCTCTTTCAAAGGAATGTTCAATGGCAGATCTCTCATCTGACGAACAGTGCAACACATTTTTCTGTTCGGGTCTCTTTAAAGTTTCACATCGACGGCAGAATAGCTCATTACCCACAAATCCCTCTCAAAATGTATGGCAGAACATCGCAATACACTTGGCACTGACTACTGGCGCCATGCAGCTACTTTTTCTATACGCAATCATAAGTGGGCGGTGACGATCAGTGTTATCTTGGCCAGTTCTTCTCGCCACGAACCAGAATACCTATTCATCCTTGACTTGGTCAATGTGGAAATGGGATTCCCTAACAGGGGATGCCCCTTAAGACTTTAACGCCATGGTCAAAAATGGAGACTATTTATTGAATTTTACAAGGTTGTACAACTCAGAAACTTTATTCCGCGCTTTCTGACGGTTCCACACAGAAAAATATATCAAACTAACATGAATATTTGAGTGAGAAACAACTGTCTAAATAACTAAAGAAAAATGTCTTTGTTCAGTCATTAGCTTAGTTAACAACTCCTTTGATTTAGAATGCAATGCAAAAAACATGCGTCAAATAAATTTGTCATAACAACACTATTATTCTTATAAATTCCCCAACGACTGATTTTCAAAAGGAATTACCGTTTCCCTGGCGCTTATTCTGGACTTCGTTCTAAATTACCTTAGTGACACAACTTTCTGATCTAAAGAACAGGTTCCTCAACAGTTAATCTTCAGCGTTCACTGTGCTAAGTATCTTTTCATACTTTGTCACTTGGATTAGGTTCCGAAAAGGAAAAGGCAATTCAAGCAATTTCTGTTTTTTTTTTAACATTTTCAATATCAATGACAAAAAGTTACGGGAGGCTACTTTGATATGCTTTTCCAAAACATCGTTCGTCTTTTCAAGACAAACATCAAAAAAGATACACTTAAAATTACATGAAAGCTATACTGTTCCTTGCTTCGCTGTTAAACGGCCTGTTTTGTATCAACATCGAATAAAGGTTTAACTTTAAATACACAGAGAAAATAGCACACGATCTCATAGGGCTGCAAGACTTATCACTCCATCCTTTGCTCCATAAGAATGCAACCGCTTACACAGCAAGATCGTCAACATTAACGTAGAGTCGATCGTCGTAATTCTTTAAGTTTATCAGCTTCTGCAAAAAATGGGGTAAAAATCAGACAATCTTAATCGCTCGCGATACAGCCTTTTTTTAAAATGAATTTTTATCGTTCGTAAAGGGCATTTTGCTGATGGCATTATAATTGGAAATAAGCGAAATGAAATAGACATGCAACATGACTTCATAGTGACACCATTATCACATGCATTTAACAGTGATGATTCTAAATTCAACATTAGAAAAAAAAATAAAAAAAGGTAAGGAGTATTACGGTGTGATTTTTTTACAGACCAAACTAAACGTTTAAAGAAGTACACTGGTACTAACCTTACTTCACATCTACTTTGGGTTTTCACTGATAGATTCAGAGAATATCATGAAATGAGAACGAGCTTTGGAACTTGTGCAAGGACACTGGGTGGAATCCTGGTATATCATTGTTACCTCATAATTTAGGCAAAGTAGCATCGAAACTTCCGTGATTTTCATAAAATATTACGATACACAAAATCTGCCGACTTAAAGCTGACGGTAAATTGCGTTTGTAGGTCTGCGTAAGCCAGATGAAACTTAAAAAGATCAAAGATAGCTCCACGAATCTACCTTGCGCTGATTTTCCACTTGTTTGAGTTCGTTCCTCAGATTTTCAAAAGATGGTCTCAAGTTAGGGTCGTTATTCCAACAGTTTATCATTAAGTCATACCTGAAACACAAAGAAGTCAAGGATATATCATTATACGTTCTTACTGCCCTCAGTTAGGATGCTGTTAGGCACAAAATGTTGCAATATACGGTAGGAAAGCTTGTTCCTTTCTGTAATGACCACAAGAAACAAACTCGTGATCACTGACTCACTCCAATATTTCCCCTAAGTAGGCTCATTCAGAAAGAAAAACTGGTTTAATTTTGAGCTTCGCATGCAACTTTCATAAGAAGAACTTTGAAAATAAATGTTACTGCTATAAGAACTTAAAAATAAAAACAACACCAACAACAGCACAATCTTTTCATACAACTTCTCATCCACATGTTGTGGTTTAGGCATTCTGTAGCCCTCTTCTAGCAAGTTTGCCATTTTTTTTTCCATCCATCCTTGGATACGGCGAACCACCTGAAATAAGGCAGGTACTCTGAATACACTCCTCCACGAAGGGCCTAACACTTGTAAATACATTTTTACAATATAATTCCTGCACCATTGTTCCTCGTTTTGTTTCTTTTTCCAATAAGTTCAGCGACTGAGGCAATCTAATGTGGCCTGACAGTTACAAAACACAAAGGCAAAACTGAATTCCTCAGAGAATGGTACACCCTGCTTACTTCATGATCACGTGTCAACACAAGTGCTAGTTTTGTTGTCACGTTGACGCTAAAATTAATGGTCTGGTTATTAATCTCGCAACTTACCAATCGTGAAGATCTCATAGAGGAGAACTCCGTAGCTCCACCTGTAAAACAAACGAGATGCATAAAAGCAAATAAACGTTCTTGTCCGTACCGTTAAAAAAAATTAAATCAAACATCTTCGGCAAAACTTCGTGGGAAGCACACTAGACTCGTTATAGAAGCGGGACCTGGACCGTTACTTACAACTCGAAGCCAGAAAGGGTATTACCACTCCTTCTTAATAGGATGCCTCCACATCTCCACATCAATGAAGAAAAATACAATGACTAACGTACAGAAGACATCCAATCACTTTTCCCAATTTGCTTATGGACCTTATAATGCCCTTGTACTCACACATCACTTTGTAGAATATTTTCCGTACAGCAATGCCTCAATGGCAGTCCATTTAACAGGGAGACGTTCCTAATTAGAAACACATAGAACTGATCGGCGAAACTGAAGAAAAGATCGTGATCAAGGATAAACCGGACTTTACCGATATAAGACTGTAAACAGATCTCTATCTAAGTGAACTAATTTGATACCTTAGACTTTCGTTGATAAATGTTGTCCTCTTGCACATCCCTGGCCATACCAAAGTCTGTTACTTTGCACTTTTCTTCTTCTCCCACCAACACATTACGAGCTGCAAGGTCTCGATGGATAATCTACGACAAAACAAATCAAATCATTAATGTTAATGAATTGAGGGGTTCAGAATAATTGAACAAAAAGAATGAAAAGTTATGACTTATGTCCGATTTCAGCAACACATGCCAAACAGTTCACTAACTAAAAATTCCGTTCCTACTTACGGGTATTGATGACAAATACGACATTCCATCGGCAACTTGCCAAGCAAACTTCATCAGCTTCTCTGACGTCAGATTTGTTTGTGGTTTGATATCCGGGTCTTTAAAGTAAGTATCATTTAATCCACGGCTCTTTATGAGGTATCCCAATAGATCTCCATAGGGAACGTATTCAATCAACACCATCAATGGCGCTGTAAAGCATGGTGAACATGAAAAATACGCTTATAGTAAGCACGAGATCTATTCGAAAGAATTTTTTGGGTATTAAAGTATACTTATTCATATTTACCAGATTTCGTGACACATCCCAGAAGTTTAATGATATGAGGATGAGCATCGAGTTCCTTCATCAATTGAAGTTCGGACAAAAAGTCCTTCCTATCCGACTCGGAAGCGTGATCTGCAAGATAATCACCCATCATCAGTTGTTACGTATGCAAGTAATAGCAATAACTGAACCCCGGGGAATGTCAGTTGATATTCTCTTTCTGAACAAAAATAAGTGGCACATAACATCATGATTTGAGGTTATGAAATAGTCGTAGTCATTAAATATCTTATACAACTTTATCTTTGGAGCTCGTGTGTAATGCTCAATAAGACCGACTGAATCGTGCCTGTAATACTTCGTTTACACTCTATAAGTAAATATAATTTTCAACGCTCTTCTCAGTCGACAAATACAATAACAAAAACCCTTCATCCCACTGCTATACCAGTGCGACCATGCTTTAACGATACTAAATTAATTAGCATAAGACTTCTGCAAAACAATTGCTGAGCAGTGTACGTTTAACAGAGACATTTTTTTTCTCTCCCACTGAGGTTTAATGTTGAAAGGGACCACCCTTATGTCAATTTGAATTCGGAAAAGGTAGTCTTTGAGGTTTGCTACCGTTGACAAGAATTTAGATTTTTACTTAGAAACGTTTGTGTCGGTAAGTTCTTGCAGAATAAAGGTAGTTCTTCTGATTAATTGATAAGAAAATTTTACAACTTCTGATATTAGAGGACACTGCATTAGTAAGTTTCATACTAAGGCCGCGTGAGATACTTGTCATATCTTGATTACCCAGGTCTGGTCAAACCATCCATGGTCTGTTTGATACCTAGTTTCAAATTGTCTCACGATCTTTATCAACTTAGTGAGGTCACGTTTAGTTGACTGCTGATTGAAGAATAGATATACTACTAAAATGAACCTTACTCTCCCCACTTAAAAGGGATGAGGGAGGGGGGCAAGGGCTTGCTTTGCTACTTTCAGGATTAAGTAAAAGGTAGATTTTTTATGCTACCTGCTGAACCTTACGCCTTTCCATGGGAGTGTTAACTTCGGAATTTCACTGAAACACATAGAATTATTAAAAATATTTCGTACCTTTCAACATCTTAACAGCCACAAGCGTCTTCTTTGGTCTTTCCTGGAGGCCTATGACTGTTCCCTTGGCAACCTGACTAAAAGCCCCTTTACCAACGACCTTTTCTATAGTCACAAGTTCTGCGGGAATCTCCCAACAGCGTGGTGATGAATATAGGGAGGCGTATTTAGTGACAGACTGGCCTGGTTGTTGACAGTTCGCCCGCCCTGAATCTGTCATGGAAAGTGACCGATTCCGCTCATCCAAGACTATGCACATCTGGCTTTGAGAAGTTTCCGCCATTTCAAGTCCATTCTTTTGAGGTGTAAATAGTAAACGCAATCATTAACTAGAGCTACAGCGGAAAGTCTTTCAAATCATTAATTTTTTTTCATTCTGCTGTTCATGTATACAGTATTCATGCGGATGTGTTGCATAACATTGTCATTATAATTCTACTTTCTTTTAGTACATGATCCGGAAATTTGTAACCACTTAAGACACGATCAATTTTCAATTTTTTTCAGCTGTTTCCTACAGATTACACTGATGATCGTTCTGATTTGTGGTGGTTTTGAGCTTCGTCTCTGCCATCGGTTTGGCAATGTACCTGAGAAGCATCTTAAAAGAATATTAACCCCATTATAGCTTTGCAGAGCGAGGGTGGAACAGATGTGAAAAAGGAATAACTGAAGACTAAAAGATAAACCGTCGCCGTTAATAAATAATCAAATGCAAACGACATTGTCAACACTATACATTTTTATCAAAGACACAAAACGTATCGCACTTAACAAAAGAGATTGGAGCTTTGGTGGTGTTATTAAAAGTGCTTTTACGTAGTAATTGCGCAATTGCGATAGAGAATGACATAAACTTAGATCAAAAATATCTTTCAATGTATATACATGTTATTCACCAGCCTTAGTCGGTCTATTTTGGGAAAAAAAGACAGGAGCACAGGTTTTCTAATTACAGACCGAGCAAGGCATAGGCTGCAAAGCAGGCGTAATTTTGTCGGGCGAGTGCTCAATAATTTCACAACGAATATCGTAGCTGCCTTCTTTGATTTTAATGGCAGCGGAAGGCTGAGGAGAGAAATAAATTTGTACCAAGGGGGCGGTCGACGTTCAAAAATAAGGAGGGGTGGGGGTGGCAGAGCAGGCGTATTGAATGAGCTGTCAGTAATCGGATCTTTGTGTTTACGCACAGATTTCTGGGATCGCCACGGTTGTTCCGACGTCCAAAAAAACGATTTTAGCGAGAGATTTTCGCTTTTTCGCCGCTCTTTTATCAGAAATGGATTTGGGTAATACTGATTCAAGAAGGGGGGGGGGGCATAAGTTTTTGTTTGAGAAACCATGTAGTATGTAGTAAAATCATCCGATTAAATCTTCCAATTAACCATGCGCAAGGTTTATTGTGAATTTGACATCTCGTAATGGTCTCGGAATTTTGAAAACATAACTATAAATCGCCAAGGAATAACTCAACTGAGCCGTTCCAGTTTTTTGAACGTGTGTTAAGTCTTCTTCTAGCGTTTTTCGTGGCTTGGTAATACAAAAGAGCGTTAGAAGAGCTACCTTGAGGCAGCAGGAGATTGAAATGGCGTGTTGAGCATTAAATATCATTGTGGTTCATAAAGGGATGAATCACCTACACTGCTTCTTTGTTGTGATGAATGCGAACGAATCAGCGTTGACAATCGGCTCAAATCTGAACCCTTTCTTGACAACGAGTGATACAAATTGGTCCATTAAGGAGCGATGCACAACCGATGATATGTCCACAGTTTCTGCCGGAGTTTCCATGATCTTGCCTTTCCTGACAAGATCCTTCAAGGAGTTCCAGAAGAAAAGTTGCAGCTCAAAGACTTTTGGATTTTTCTCAAACAAACTTTCATTTGAACGAGGGATTTCCTTGTGTTTTTCATCGCTTATTTCATCCTTTCAGAGAACAACAGCTCCGTAAAATAACTCCATCTTTTGGACAACGACTTCTCTCCTTAAGGGAGATATATTTTCGTCGTAATTTGTTAATTAAATATGTTAACAAGCATGAAAACAGGCTGTACATATATAAATACAACTGAAAAGACTTAAATGAGTTATTTCCTGACGATTCCTGGCTAATTTTGTAATATTTCGAGACCATTAAGCGATGACGATTTCACAATAGACCTTACGCAAGGAGAGGAGTTTTTCGGTATTTTTTAAAAATATTTCATGGTAATTCAGCAAAAACTTACACTTACCACGTATCAACATATCTTTATCCATGTATAAAAAAACTGCCGCGAAAAAGCTATAATCTCTCGCAAAAATTGCTTTTTTGGAAGGCAAAACAACCTTTCGCCATACTTTCTTATGGCGATTACAATGCAGGCTATAAATAGCCCTTTTTTTCTCTTAAACTTATGGGAGCTTGTACTTAAGGCAAGATCCTCCATAAATTCAACAATTTCTTAGCGAGTAGAAAGTAGAGAAAACAAATTAAAGGTTAAGGCTTCGCCGAAACATTTCTATTTACGTATGATAACGGTAATTTAAAAACGGTAACTTTATAAAAGGCACCAAACTCTTTGAGAAAGAGGGAGCAAATAATTATTATCAATGCACGGCTTGAGATCTCGACCAAAGTCTGTGCTTGAAAATGCTGCCCTAGCCGGGTAAAACAATATATATTTGTGAAAAAATTTGCAACGAAGCCAGGAATGTACTCCACGACCAACGAATGCGTTACTGTGCCCATTGGCAGAGGTAGGAAAATCCTTACTGCGCTACGAACCAATCAAATTGAAGGTTTCGTTACCGTGCCCTCTTGGAAAAAAAAACATGATGTACTGTATCGTACCCTAATAAGGTTAAGAGTTCAAATCTTTAAAGCGACTTACATCAAGTCCGATTTCTTCAGTTGTATCTCTGTTTGTCCTAAAAGTAAAAAAAGAATGTCATATTTTCTCTCGAATCTGAATTCAATCGGAATTCAGATTCGAGAGAAAATATGGCATTCTTTTTTTTACTTTTAGGACAAACAGAGATACAACTGAAGAAATCGAACTTGATGTAAGTCGCTTAAAGATTTGAACTCTTAACCTTATTAGGGTACGATACAGTACATCATTGTTTTTTTCCAAGAGGGCACGGTAACGAAACCTTCAATTTGATTGGTTCGTAGCGCAGTAAGGATTTTCCTACCTCTGCCAATGGGCACAGTAACGCATTCGTTGGTCGTGGAGTACATTCCTGGCTTCGTTGCAATTTTTTCACAAATATATATTGTTTTACCGGCTAGGCAGCATTTTCAAGCACAGACTTTGGTCGAGATCTCAAGCCGTGCATTGATTAATAATTATTTGCTCCCTCTTTCTCAAATCATTTGGTTGCCTGGATTGCTGTTATAAAGTTTGCTCAGAGTCTTTTAAATTACCGTTATCATTACGTAAATAGAAATGTTTCGGCGAAGCCTTAACCTTTAATTTTTTCTCTACTTTCTACTCGCTAAGAAATTGTTGAATTTATGGAGGATCTTGCCTTAAATACAAGCTCCCATAAGCTTAAGAGAAAAAAAGGGCTATTTATAGCCTGCATTGTAACTCGCCATAAGAAACGTATGGCGAAAGGTTGTTTTGACGTCCAAAAAAGCAATTTTTGCGAGATTATAGCTTTTTCGCCGCAGTTTTTTTATACATGGATAAAGATATGTTGATACGTGGTAAGTGTAAGTTTTTGCTGGAATTACCATGAAATATTTTTAAAAAATACCGAAAAAACTCCTCTCCTTGCGTAAGGTCTATTGTGAAATCGTCATCGCTTAATGGTCTCGAAATATTACAAAATTAGCCAGGAATCGTCAGGAAATAACTCATTTAAGTCTTTTCAGTTGTATTTATATATGTAAGCCTGTTTTCATGCTTGTTAACATATTTAAATTAACAAATTACGACGTTTGAAAATATATCTCCCTTAAGGAGAGAAGTCGTTGTCCAAAAGATGGAGTTATTTTTACGGAACTGTTGTTCTCTGAAAGGATGAAATAAGCGATGAAAAACACGAGGAAATCCCTCGTTAAGTGAAAGTTTGTTTGAGAAAAATCCAAAAGTCTTTGAGCTGCAACTTTTCTTCTGGAACCCCTTGAAGGATCTTGTCATGAAAAGCAAGATCATGGAAACTCCGGCAGAAACTGTGGACATCATCGGTTGTGCATCGCTCCTTAATGGACCAATTTGTATCACTCATTGTCACAGAAGAAAGGGTTCAGATTTGAGCCGATTGTCAACGCTGATTCGTTCGCATTCATCACAACAAAGAAGCAGTGTAGGTGATTCATCCCTTTATGAACCACAATGATATTTAATGCTCAAGCACGCCATTTCAATCTCCTGCTGCCTCAAGGTAGCTCTTCTAACGCTCTTTTGTATTACCAAGCCACGAAAAACGCTAGAAGAAGACTTAACACACGTTCAAAAAACTGGAACGACTCAGTTGAGTTATTCCTTGGCGATTTATAGTTATGTTTTCAAAATTTCGAGACCATTACGAGATGTCAAATTCACAATAAACCTTGCGCATGGAGAAAAGTTAATCGGAAGATTTTACTACATACTACATGGTTTCTCAAACAAAAACTTATGCCCCCCGTTCCTCCCCCCCCCCCCCCCTTGAATCAGTATTACCCAAATCCATTTCTGATAAAGAGCGGCGAAAAAGCGAAAATCTCTCGCTAAAATCGTTTTTTTTGGACGTCGGAACAACCGTGGCGATCCCAGAAATCTGTGCGTAAACACAAAGATCCGATTACTGACAACTCATTCAATACGCCTGCTCTGCCACCCCCACCCCTCTCCTTATTTTTGAACGTCGACCGCCCCCTTGGTACAAATTTATTTCTCTCCTCAGCCTTCCGCTGCCGTTAAAATCAAAGAAAGGCAGCTACGATATTTGTTGTGAAATTATTGAGCTCTCGCCCGACAAAATTACGCCTGCTTTGCAGCCTATGCCTTGCTCGGTCCGTAATTAGAAAACCTGTGTTCCTGTCTTTTTTTCCCAAAAAATAGACCGACTAAGGCTGGTGAATAACATGTATATACATTGAAAGATATTTTTGATCTAAGTTTATGTCATTCTCTATCGCAATTGCGCAATTACTACGTAAAAGCACTTTTAATAACACCACCAAGCTCCAATCTCTTTTGTTAAGTGCGATACGTTTTGTGTCTTGATAAAAATGTAAAGTGTTGACAATGTCGTTTGCATTTGATTATTTATTAACAGCGACGGTTTATCTTTTAGTCTTCAGTTATTCCTTTTTCACATCTATTCCACCCCGCTCTGTAAAGCCATAATGGGGTTAATATTCTTTTAAGATGCTTCTCAGGTACATTGCCAAACCGATGGCAGAGACGAAGCTCAAAACCACCACAAATCAGAAACGATCATCAGTGTAATCTGTAGGAAACAGCTGAAAAAAATTGAAAATTGATCGTGTCTTAAGTGGTTACAAATTTCCGGATCATGTACTAAAAGAAAGTAGAATTATAATGACAATGTTATGCAACACATCCGCACGAATACTGTATACATGAACAGCAGAATGAAAAAAAATTAAAGATTTGAAAGACTTTCCGCTGTAGCTCTAGTTAATGATTGCGTTTACTATTACACCTCAAAAGAATGGACTAGAAATGGCGGAAACTTCTCAAAGCCAGATTTGCATAGTCTTGGATGAGCGGAATCGGTCACTTTCCACGACAGATTCAGGGCGGGCGAACTGTCAACAACCGGGCCAGTCTGTCACTAAATACGCCTCCCTATATTCATCACCACGCTGTTGGGAGATTCCCGAAGAACTTGTGACTATAGAAAAGGTCGTTGGTAAAGGGGCTTTTGGTCAGGTTGCCAAGGGAACAGTCATAGGCCTCCAGGAAAGACCAAAGAAGACGCTTGTGGCTGTTAAGATGTTGAAAGGTACGAAATACTTTATAATAATTCTATGTGTTTCAGTGAAATTCCGAAGTTAACACTCCCATGGAAAGGCGTAAGGTTCAGCAGGTAGCATAAAAAAATCTACCTTTTACTTAATCCTGAAAGTAGCAAAGCAAGCCCTTGCCCCCCTCCCTCATCCCTTTTAAGTGGGGAGAGTAAGGTTCATTTTAGTAGTATATCTATTCTTCAATCAGCAGTCAACTAAACGTGACCTCACTTAGTTGATAAAGATCGTGAGACAATTTGAAACTAGGTATCAAACAGACCATGGATGGTTTGACCAGACCTGGGTAATCAAGATATGACAAGTATCTCACGCGGCCTTAGTATGAAACTACTAATGCAGTGTCCTCTGATATCAGAAGTTGTAAAATTTTCTTATCAATTAATCAGAAGAACTACCTTTATTCTGCAAGAACTTACCGACACAAACGTTTCTAAGTAAAAATCTAAATTCTTGTCAACGGTAGCAAACCTCAAAGACTACTTTTTCCGAATTCAAATTGACATAAGGGTGGTCCCTTTCAACATTAAACCTCAGTGGGAGAGAAAAAAAATGTCTCTGTTAAACGTACACTGCTCAGCAATTGTTTTGCAGAAGTCTTATGCTAATTAATTTAGTACCGTTAAAGCATGGTCGCACTGGTATAGCAGTGGAATGTAGGGTTTTTGTTATTGTATTTGTCGACTGAGAAGAGCGTTGAAAATTATATTTACTTATAGAGTGTAAACGAAGTATTACAGTCTCGATTCAGTCGGTCTTATTGAGCATTACACACGAGCTCCAAAGATAAAGTTGTATAAGATATTTAATGACTACGACTATTTCATAACTCATGATGTTATGTGCCACTTATTTTTGTTCAGAAAGAGAATATCAACTAACATTCCCAGGGTTCAGTTATTGCTATTACTTGCATAGGTAACAACTGATGATGGGTGATTATCTTGCAGATCACGCTTCTGAGTCGGATAGGAAGGACTTGTTGTCCGAACTTCAATTGATGAAGGAACTCGATGCTCATCCTCATATCATTAAACTTCTGGGATGTGTCACGAAATCTGGTAAATATGAATAAGTAT
The DNA here is from genome assembly GCF_036669915.1 of Pocillopora verrucosa. Taxonomy (NCBI): domain Eukaryota; kingdom Metazoa; phylum Cnidaria; class Anthozoa; order Scleractinia; family Pocilloporidae; genus Pocillopora; species Pocillopora verrucosa. Next base: position 10,532,217 of record NC_089317.1, read on the forward strand.
ACTTTAATACCCAAAAAATTCTTTCGAACAGATCTCGTGCTTACTATAAGCGTATTTTTCATGTTTACCATGCTTTACAGCGCCATTGATGGTGTTGTTTGAATACGTTCCCTATGGAGATCTATTGGGATACCTAAGAAAGAGCCGTGGATTAAATGATACTTACTTTAAAGACCCGGATATCAAACCACAAACAAATCTGACGTCAGAGAAGCTGATGAAGTTTGCTTGGCAAGTTGCCGATGGAATGTCGTATTTGTCATCAATACCAGTAAGTAGGAACGGAATTTTTAGTTAGTGAACTGTTTGGCATGTGTTGCTGAAATCGGACATAAGTCATAACTTTTCATTCTTTTCGTTCAATTATTCTGAACCCTCAATTCATTAACATTATGATGATTTGATTTGTTTTGTCGTAGATTATCCATCGAGACCTTGCAGCTCGTAATGTGTTGGTGGGAGAAGAAGAAAAGCAAAGTAACAGACTTTGGTATGGCCAGGGATGTGCAAGAGGACAACATTTATCAACGAAAGTCTAAGGTATCAAATTAGTTCACTTAGATAGAGATCTGTTTACAGTCTTATATCGGTAAAGTCCGGTTTATCCTTGATCACGATCTTTTCTTCAGTTTCGCCGACCAGTTCTATGTGTTTCTAACTTAGGAACGTCCCTGTTAAATGGACTGCCATTGAGGCATTGCTGTACGGAAAATATTCTACAAAGAGTGATGTGTGAGTACAAGGGCATTATAAGGTCCATAAGCAAATTGGGAAAAGTGATTGGATGTCTTCTGTACGTTAGTCATTGTATTTTTCTTCATTGATGTGGAGATGTGGAGGCATCCTATTAAGAAGGGGTGGTTATACCCTTTCTGGCTTCGAGTTGTAAGTAACGGTCCAGGTCCCGCTCCTATAACGAGTCTAGTGTGCTTCCCATGAAGTTTTGCCGAAGATGTTTGATTTACTTTTTTTTAACGGTACGGACAAGAACGTTTATTTGCTTTAATGCATCTCGTTTGTTTTACAGGTGGAGCTACGGAGTTCTCCTCTATGAGATCTTCACGATTGGTAAGTTGCGAGATTAATAACCAGACCATTAATTTTAGCGTCAACGTGTCAACAAAACTAGCACTTGTGTTGACACGTGATCATGAAGTAAGCAGGGTGTACCATTCTCTGAGGAATTCAGTTTTGCCTTTGTGTTTTGTAACTGTCAGGCCACCTTAGATTGCCTCAGTCGCTGAACTTATTGGAAAAAGAAACAAAACGAGGAACAATGGTGCAGGAATTATATTGTAAAAATGTATTTACAAGTGTTAGGCCCTTCGTGGAGGAGTGTATTCAGAGTACCTGCCTTATTTCAGGTGGTTCGCCGTATCCAAGGATGGATGAAAAAAAAATGGCAAACTTGCTAGAAGAGGGCTACAGAATGCCTAAACCACAACATGTGGATGAGAAGTTGTATGAAAAGATTGTGCTGTTGTTGGTGTTGTTTTTTTTTTTAAGTTCTTATAGCAGTAACATTTATTTTCAAAGTTCTTCTTATGAAAGTTGCATGCGAAGCTCAAAATTAAACCAGTTTTTCTTTCTGAATGAGCCTACTTAGGGGAAATATTGGAGTGAGTCAGTGATCACGAGTTTGTTTCTTGTGGTCATTAAAGAAAGGAACAAGCTTTCCTACCGTATATTGCAACATTTTGTGCCTAACAGCATCCTAACTGAGGGCAGTAAGAACGTATAATGATATATCCTTGACTTCTTTGTGTTTCAGGTATGACTTAATGACAAACTGTTGGAATAACGACCCTAACTTGAGACCATCTTTTGAAAATCTGAGGAACGAACTCAAAAAATGGAAAATCAGCGCAAGGTAGATTCGTGGAGCTATCTTTGATCTTTTTAAGTTTCATCTGGCTTACGCAGACCTACAAACGCAATTTACCGTCAGCTTTAAGTCGGCAGATTTTGTGTATCGTAATATTTTATGAAAATCACGGAAGTTTCGATGCTACTTTGCCTAAATTATGAGGTAACAATGATATACCAGGATTCACCCAGTGTCCTTGCACAAGTTCCAAGCTCGTTCTTATTTCATGCTATTCTCTGAATCTATCAGTGAAAACCCAAAATAGATGTATCAGTGAAAACCAAACACTTCTTTAAACGTTTAGTTTGGTCTGTAAAATAATCACACCGTAATACTCCTTACCTTTTTCTATTTTTTTTTCTAATGTTGAATTTTAGAATCATCACTGTTAAATGCATGTGATAATGGCGTCCTATGAAGTCATGTTGCATGTCTATTTCATTTCGCTTATTTCCAATTATAATGCCATCACAAAATGCCCTTTACGAACGATAAAAATTCATTTTAAAAAAAGGCTGTATCGCGAGCGATTAAGATTGTCTGATTTTCACCCCATTTTTTGCAGAAGCTGATAAACTTAAAGAATTACGACGATCGACTCTACGTTAATGT